>NW_018246610.1:40703-47465 GCF_001263595.1 Phalaenopsis equestris
TTCAAAACCGTACAATGGCAAATAAAAAGGATGACATAGCAATCTGACATGGAGACATTGAAATGGAGATAGGGCCGACAAGTGTTGATTATGTGGAATAAATCAAAGAATAGAATGAGGATCTAGAGAGGAGAGGATTGTGGAAAAGGGTAATGTGTTGGAGATAGACAAGAACTTAGCTAGTGCCATTGAGGTGGACGAACAAAGGGGAAAAGTTGGGGACATGGTTACTGAGGAAAACACTCAAGTTGATATAGAGGTTATAATGGAGTCCACACCTATGAAGGAGGCTATGGATACTGCTAAAGCTATTATAGAGAGGAATTGATGGTTCAAAAATCAAGAAGGAAAAGAAGGGAGAACCAAGAGTCAAAAAATCTTGAACTTAACAATGTAATACATAAAGAGCATCATTCATAATCTAATGGAGAGCGGGCTAATACACTTCCTAGGACTAATAAGAGGGCTATGCACTCTCATTTTGATTAATCTACTGTCCTGGAATATCAAGGGAATGGTAGATCATTCCTCCCTTGATAGATTGAAGCATTTTGTAGATTCATAAATTTTGATTTTTTGCTATTTTGGAACCATTGGAATCTAAAAATAAAAAATAGATTGTGAGGAAGTTCATACATTTCAATTTTATATTAAATATCAATAATAAGATATGATTATTTTGGATGAAAGAGATAAAAATTCAATTTGTGCTTGATGATCCATAATTTCTCCATGTTCAATTTAACATGGAGGTGTTTAAAGATTGGACCACAATAGTGTAAGCTAGCTGCAATCATACATTAAGGATGGATCTTTGGAACAAAATTTTAGGATCTACAATGAATGAAAATTGGCTGGTGGGGGAGAGTTTAATATGATAACATGCAATGAGGAAATGCAAGGACGCAGGATGGTGGATCCTTACCTAATAACTAGATTCAAGGACACTATCAATGATGCAAAGTTGTTTAACATTGGTTCTGCAGCTCTTATATTTACTTGGAAATGTGGAAGAGTATTTGAAAGGCTTGACCATATTTTAACAAGTCAACATTTACTCAACAATTTTCTAACTTCAATTGTTGCAACTTATCCGGCTTAGGCTCTGACCACAAGCCTTCGTTATTAAGCATTTCCTTCAATCTTAACCTAATTACTCCCCTTTTTGATCTTTAAACAGGTGGACTAATCATCAGGATTTTATGGAATGTATTAAAAAGAATTCATTTTATGGAAACTCCATAAGAATATAACAAAAGCTCTTTGACTTTGGAACAAGAAAGTTTTTGGTGACCTAAATAACAAGATTTGACTAACTATTATCTGTATTTTGGAGCAAGAATCACTCTACTCAAAAGTGTCCAAAACACTTCATTGACATAACTTAAGTGGCAATAAGTTATGTTAAAATATTTTGTAAGTGAAACTAAGACTCGGAAGAGAAGTGATCTCGCAACATGAGTGCACTCACATTAATCGGTTAGCTGTGACAAAGTAGTTTAGGCAGCAATACAACTTTCAAGGAAATATAATTTAATGATCAATTTCTATTAAGAGCTTCTAGGTGACAAAAAGTTGCATAAAACTAATAGAATATTAGGCTTACCTATGCACTTGAATAAGAGTAGGTAGATATATGTTCCTTGTTGGCACATAATTAATTCATAAATCTATCAAATCTTCTACTCGTTATGTTATTATGTTTATTTTACTTTTCTTTTTCTGTGAAATGGAAGCAATGTTTATGAATTTAAATTTTCTAAGATCTTCTCTTGTTTCATTAATGTGACTGTTTTTTCACCGGCTCTTAATTTACTTTACAAATTGATCACTTGTAAGGTTAAAAGTTATTGCGAAACATAATGACCCAAGAGGGATATGATTGCAAACAACTAGTGAGCATCACACTTCACTTTAGAGAAAGGGGGTGCCTAATCCAAGGAGGAGTGCAAATAGATAGAGAGATAAGTTTTGATGGGCATAAAATTGGTGTTTCTTGGGTGACAGGCTAGATCTTTTACCAATTTGATCTAATGTTGGAACTAAGGGTCCCTGGTTAGTCTTATAGAGAGGGCACAGTAAGTAATCTAGAAGTGAGAGACTAGAATCTTCTCAGCATAACAACACAAGCTAGAACTAACTTTAATTAGCCAATGTTCTTTATGCTCAAAAGGGGTAAATAATAGGTGTGCTCCTATTTGTCACTAGTAACATTATATTTTAATCATTTCATTCCTACACATAATCTAGTTCATTGCACAAGAAAGTTTCCTTTATCATCTCAAAATTCATCAAACCAATTTATCTGGATAAGTTATCTTTAGATTTAAGATTTTCATTTAGGAATAGTAGAAAACCCACTTTAATTGACATTCCAAACTAAGACATGATAGTAGTAGACTATAATTAGCCTAAGAGATTTCTTACATCACTTCTCTGTGGGATTGATACTTGGGTCTTCAAACAAAACTATTTAGTACTTGAAACAATATGTATACTTGTATAGTACCCCTAGTGTGTAAACTATTAATAAAAAATTCTAAATTTTATAACATGTGGATTTTGCACTAGCCACTAAATGTAAATTGGGTCAAATTTTTTGCCATATTTTGAAAGTTAAATTAATACGTAATTGCAGGTCAGGTCATCCTCTTAAAAAAGTACTTGAATAAAACCTAATTTTGAAAAGTGTTAAAATGAAAGGATTGAATAAACCCTTTTTTAAGCATATAAACTTCAAAATAGAATAATATACCAAACACTGGAAGTTAGACCTAGGAGGAAAACTTAATGAAAAACATCTAACTAGAATAGAAACCTAACCAATAAAACTTGAACCAAGAAGTCCCTCACTTTTATAATGATAAATAAATTAGGAGCTAAAACAAATAATGAGTTAACTAAACACCAAAAATAACAATAAAATCCACCAACAGAAATCACATTACTCACCATTAGATAGATCACCTATGAACCCTAGCCAACTTAAAATTAAAATACAAGATCATACACTCGAATAGTACAATCTAGAAAGTGCTAAGGAATAGGTCTTATAAACAAACAAACTTTACCCTCTTTGACTATGTAGGTGCCCTAGTATGAAGTAAATCATGCTTAGTGACAAAGGCCCATCAAACAACTCAGTATTAAGAGAGTATGTAATTTTAATTACTATGGTAACAGTTGACACCTCTTACTTTCTAGTTGTTATATAGTTTAAGGATATTAATGCACCCAAGATAATGGAAAGCTATGAGAAATTTGACCACTTTTTAGGTCTTTAGTTAGCATTTATAATCGACCACTTTTTAATTCAATTCAATTGACTTAAATCAACCTTTTTAACTCAAGTTAACCCCTTTTCAATTCATCAAACTTTTCTGATCTAAAACAAACCCTTTCAATTCAAAACTAGCCCTTTAAAATTTTCAAAACAGCCCATTAAGAAACTATTAATTTTCTAGTGTCAAAACATTAAAACCACACCTTTTCAAAATTTTTAAAGTTGTAAAACCTTTTTCAAAACCATAAAATTTTAAACTCAAACCATTTCATACTTCAAAATCTTTTTCAAATTTTAAAATTTCAAACTTTCAACAGAACTTAAAATTCTTTAAATTTTTAAAAAAAACTTAAAACTTTTAAAACCCTCAAAACACAAAACCTATCACTAATAACGTAAGAGAACCTTTAATACTCAAAACTATAAAATATTTAAAACTTCAAAAGCTTAAAACATTTTTAAAACTTTAAAAATTTTAAAGCATAAAATTTTAATTTATCAAGGCATAAAACTTTAAAACAAAATATTTCAATTTAAAAAGTTAAATTATTAAAATAAAATTCAGCAAGACCTCAAAATTTAATCAAACTTAATATAATTTCAAATAAGCTTCAAATGACATCAAATAAAATTTAAAACAAAAAAAACCACAAATAAAATTTAACAAACAACCTTAACAACCTTCAACTAGACTTTATGACTTTAAAAAAACATTAACAAAACTTCATGAATAAACTTTAGAAAGCCTTAAACATATTTTAACAATCTTCAAAAAACATGTAAACTAGTATACTTTATTCAAAATTAACCTTCTTTGACTCAAATCAAATCCAACCATCTTAGATATTTGGCTCAAGTGAGTCAGTCAAAACTGAACTCTTATAATTGCAAATCAATCCAAATTAAACTGTTTTGAACCAAATCTAATTCATTAAATCCAAAAATCATCCCTTGTTCAACAAGTTCACATTTTCATTTTCTAGGGCATGCCTTCTTCCCATAGTTGACTAATCCTCTTCCTAGGCCTTTCTACAACACAATATTATTGAGCTATAAGTTTCATCCTTTTAATTACAATCAAACCCTTTAAAACCCATCCATTGATTTAAACTTCTAACACATTAACCTTCAAGACACTTATCTTATGAATATGATTGATATAAGTCAATATTTTAATCGAGAGAGTTTTCAATAGCCACAACTCCCAAAATGTAATTAGCGATGAGGACATACCCTCATAAAGCTACTGGATAAAAGAAATAAAATGAATACTATCATACACCTTTAAGTTAAGGGAAACTTTTTCTATTACACAGATGATACACCTAACAGATGATACACCTAAAATATATAGTATTTTTATATATATTTATATACCTATTTTTTGAGATATTGAGCTTTAATGAAAGATATTTGTGTGTTTTTCTTTCAGGTAAAATCAAACGGATAAAAAATGATAAAGGGAGTGAAAAATGGTTAAATTTAGATCAAAAATGAAGAAATGAGCAAAAATGAACTAGAGCGCCTAAGCGCCTAGTTCGGAGGCCTAAGCGCTAGGTACCCTGCGCTTACATGCCATAAGTAGTTATTTGATGATTCATTGAATTTAGACGAATTTTTGAAGAGGTGTTTGAAGCAACCCTTGGTAAAAATATAGGAAATATCCCATGGATACGAAAATTCATTCAATTAGCTTTTGAGGAGGCAACTTCTAGAAGATTCATTGAATGGAGACACATTTTGAAGGGACACCAAGGCACCTTTTAGATTTTTATTAAAGAATACTTGGATCATCAAGAGAAGAGGCCAACTACCCATCATATTTTATAGCTATCATCCATCCAAGTAACTGCCATCGCCGTTGTTGCCGATCACTTTCTTTTTATTTTGAGTGTTAGTTCATATTGTGAGTGAAGGAAGAGAATTCAAATGAAATTCAAGACATTTGGTGGAAAGGATTTGAGATAAGTGTTTATCTTTGTGAATACACTTGGTTTTAATCTAGATTTCTTGTTTGTGTGCATGATTTCTACTTTTAAACTCATGTGTGGTTGTGTTTTCTCCTGGATTCTGAGTAGATTTATTTATCTTTCTCTTAAAACGATAAGTGATTAAGTATTTTAAAGAAGTGTGAAATATTAGACTTCAATGTTGGAAGAAGTTGTGATGATTCAAAACCTTGTACATTCTTGATTTGGCCAATTAAGATGTTAATACCTGTTGCGAAAGCATGTAAGATCTAAAATTGTATTGTATCAGTCAACAAATGATTAGAATAACATATTGATTTCATGAATGAGAATGTTGTTGATGGAGTTGAGTGGAAATAAATAGGGAAATAAACTTTTCAAGGGTGTAGAATTAGAGGACTTTGGAGTGACAGGCTAAAGCCCCCAATTTTGTTTATAGTTTTATGTTTTGATACAAGATGTTAGCCCTCAGGTGGAGGGAGAAGAGTGAGCTCTGGGGTGAGAGCTTGTATCTTCCTTAACTAATCTATCTTCAAGTCTATTCAAGTTTTAAATTAGCCAATGTTCTTTATAGAATCTCTAATACGGGTAAAGAATATTATTGTTCATATTTGACACAACATAATTGGAATACTTTCACAATAGAATTTTTGTACTTGTTACTGATTCATGATTAGAAAATGATATTTTTTTATATTGCCTTCATTTTATAAATGTCTAGTTAAGTTTAGTTAGTTGTTTACTTTACTTTCATTCAACAAAAAATACAAAAAGAATCAAATTTTCATTTATATTATAGCATCTATAGTTTGAGTAAGAATATTTCTCTAAGTAGAAGTTGTTATCTAATTTCTTCTTATTTTGGTTGCATATTGTCTTTTGTCTCTATGGGTTCCATATTCGAGGCTTAATCAAAATGTTCTATATTACATGATAACGATACGTATACTTGCATAGTATCCTATATTTAAATATAATAACTGTATTTTGCATACATATTCTTTACCCTTTGATCCAGACATAAAGAATATTGACTAATCCTGCGCTTGTTTACTGAATCTGCGGCTAGGCTGGGAGGATACTGACTTTCACTTAAGAGCTCCCACATTCCCCTCGCCTGAGGGCTAAAATCTACACTTCACACCCAAACGATAGAACCGAATTGAGGATTTTAGTCTGTCACTCTAAAATCTACAATTCTACGTCCGATAATTTTATTTCCCTATTTATTTGCACCCAATTTCCAATGGCTTTGACCTCCCTGAATCTTGAATGTAATCTTCACTTTAGTTGTAAAACTCAACATATTTTAACAAATCAATTGGCCAGATTGAAAGTAAATTAAGATCAAAGTGAAAAGATCATCACAATTTCTTAAACAGTTTCATGACTTCACCAATTCAAATCACAATTTCACAAATCTTGAGACAATGAGAAAGACAAATAAAACTACTCAGAACTCATGGGGAAAACACAACAAAACTCGGAATTTATATATAAAATCAAAGC
>NW_018246610.1:47958-57372 GCF_001263595.1 Phalaenopsis equestris
CGCCTCGAGGGCGCCGTCGACGGGCCTTCTAAGTGAATTCATTCTGGAGTCTCGGGAAAATCTCGTCGTCGACGTTGTTGGGCTCACTGTCGGCACTGTTGGGCTCACCGTCGGCGCCCTAGTTCAATTCTTCACATTTTGGTCTTTTTCGCTCCAAATTCACTCATTTTTGCATCTTTTTGCTCCAATGATCCTAATTCATCATTCCTGCAACAAAACATCAAAAATACATTTCTTTAAAGTGCAATATCATCAAAAACAATATAAAATAGGTATGAAAATTTCAACATATTTTTCTTTGGTCACCGGTCTTCAGAACTATTCAAACTATAGATCAGCCAATGTTCTTTATAGCATCTCTAGTAAGGGTAAAAAATATTGTTGCTCATATTTGACACAACACATTTAACATACTTCCACAACATAATTTTTATACTTATTGCTGATTCATAATAAGGAAAAAGATATTTTACTTATGTAGCCTTCATCTTGCAAATATTTAGTTAAATTAATTAGTTGTTTACTTTATTTTCATAAAAGAAAAATTACAAAAAGAATCAAATTTTCATTCTTATTATAACATTTTAAGTTTAAGTAAAAATATTTTGCTAAGTAGAATTTTGTCATCTAAATTTTCTAGTTTTCTTAAGTGCATATTATTAGTCTTCTTTGTGAGTTTGATATTCGGGGTTTAATCAAAAAGTTCTATATTACTTGATAACGATACATATACTTGCGTAGTATCCCATATTTAAATATTATAATTATATTCTTATTTGTTTCATAGTGGAAAACTTACTTAGCTTTTTGCTTTGGATCAAGTTTTTGACTTTGATGCAAATTAAGAATAACAATTAAGGAAATTAAACATATAATCGCATACATCGTAATTTTACATATATATAAAAAGTTGGGATCAAGAGACTCAAAATTCTTAATGACTTTCCTCATCCGAATAGTTAGATTCATTTTAAGGTAATATTTGTATTATTCAAAGTAGTATATTATTTTTCTAAAATGTATCTTATCATTTAAAGAGAAATATTTCAAGCATAAGAAAATGAACCCCAACATCTCTCTCTTCGTCTTTTCCACCAACATTGGTCAGTGAGACTAGCAGAGGCTTTCTTCTACTTAGCCAGGGCGAGCTTATCTTTCATATGCAACCTTAGAGATTAGCTTGATCATCTTTCAATGTGATAATTTAGAGTATATTTTTCGTTGACTCTGCTGATAATCATACTTTATCCCTCACTAAATCCTTCCTCTGCATTTTGCATGCGGCAATCCGACATACATCCTCTTTGGTCTTCATCTGATGCTCAAATTTTTCTATTGTCAGTTCCCCTGCATAGGTACTAAGAATTTCATCTTGCTTCTCCAAGTCCATGACTTTCTTTTCTAGCCTTTCAATAGTAGGCTCCAACTTATAATAGTCCCTAAGAAGGCAGTGGGGTGACTGGATCAATGTGTTTACCCACTTTCAAGTGGATGCCATAACCTCCTCGAGTGGAAGGTGGAGTGAATTCCTCCCAAGCAACTCAACCATCTCACCTTAGTGGAGGAGAAAATCACTATGCCTATAGTATATGCTTTCTACGTGACGGAGTGTTACAGAAGATTTACCGAGCAATGCAACCGCTTTAACCATAGAAACATGATGACTAACATCAACATCATAAATCTTTTTGGATGGATCTGATCAAACACTGCCCCATAACAGTTTAAGATGTCCATCAACTCTCCGTATAGAAGAAAATGAAGACTTAATCTGAACTGGTCATAATAAAAGAAAACCTCATTTTCATACAGTATTCGATGCTTTGTTATCTATTACCAGTTACAGAATCATGGCATCATCAAAAACATAGTTGGGTTACAAGCCAGCCAACACCTTATTGTCCAACTTCGGTCTCTCTTGAAACATCATCGCCAAGAATGCCGCTCTGAGATACTGAAGCTCAGTGATCATCTCTCGCATCAAGTAGGAATTATCGTAGTAAGTTATGATGGTATAGATTAGAATTCATCAAAGAAATGGAGCTAAGGAAAAAAATTCAAGAGTAGGTCAAGTGCCAGGAGAGGAACCACATTCATATCCTCCTCCATACACCCACGAAGGGGAAGGCTAAAATTCATAATATGATGACAGTCAATTGATTATATATTTCTAATTAACTTCGGTTGCATTAACAAAATAAAAATAATAAGAAAAGTTTGTTCAACTTCTTGAATACAAAATCGAGCGAAGAATAAATTCACCGTAAAATAATTGACTGCCCAATCATGTTGATCAACAAACTTGCGACATTTAACAATCATAATTTTCGTTTCTTATATTTTTTTATATTCTATTTTTAAATCTGTATGTTTTACATGGGGGACAAAAAAGGTCACTACATTCTAATATTTTTAAATTAGAAAAAAACTCTAAAATTCTTACAATGTAAAGAAAAAATATTACATCAGGACTCCGCACATAGAGTTATGTGCGGAGTCCACTGACATCATGTCACGGGGAATATTCTCGGTAACACAGGTAACACAGTGAAATATTCCCCCATATTATTCATGTGTTATTGTGTTATGAGAATATTCATGATGTTATAATAACATAATAACAAATCAATAATATTTGAATAACACACAATAACACTTGAATAACATAAGAAAAATATTTCTCTGTGTTACTGATCAAATTTTTTTTCTCACCTTCACGTGAGTAGGCGTGATTTCATTGAATTCTGCACGTAATTTTACATGCAGAGTCCTGATGTAATATTTTTTCCAATGCAAGGGCTGTGTAAGATAAAACTAAATTATATTTAAGAAATAACTATAACTAAATTTTTTGCTTATAAAAAACATTAATTAAGAAGAATCTCAATTTTATTTTTTTATTTTTAGATAAGTAAAATATTAATGATCCGTGCATTAAATTTATTTAAAAAATAAATGTAAACTTATACTAAACTGTCGAGCAAAATTTCTTTTAAAACATTTTGAATTAATTTTTTGCAGAAGGCGAAATTAGTAATTCTTTTATAATTTCTTATAGTTTTATATTCTTAATTCTCATTAAAAATTTTTTATAATAATCTCTAATAGTTATTACTTTTCCATAAGAGGAACACCAAATTTTCAACCCCTTTTTCCTATAAAAGCACACTTTACCTTCCCGTTTTTCATCCCGCTTCTCCCTCGTGAGGTCCTCGTTTCTGATTTATCCTCTTTCTCACGCATTCTCTCTCGCAAAAGCCCGGGAGGCTAGGCCGGAACTGGCGGAAATCACCGAAATCGAGGCGTCGGACATAGATGAACGGAACCGACAGGTAGTTCTTCAGCTGTATGAAGCCCTAGGCCAGCGCGACGCAGAGCGAGCACAATCCCTTCTCGCCCCTGATCTGGAATTGTGGTTTCATGGCCCTCGCTCCCACCAGCACATGAAACGCCTCCTCACCGGCGACGACGACAATTTCCATTTCGTCATCCACTCCGTTGACGCTTTTGGCCCCACCGTCATCGCTGAGGGCACCGATCTCACCCATTCTCTCCTCTGGATCCACGCCTGGACCGTCTCCGATGGGGTAATCACTCAAGTCCGCGAGTACTTCAACACTTCCCTCACCGTCACACGTGTGGCAACTGACGCGGCGGCCGCCTCCCATTGCCTCCCCGTTTGGGAGAGCAGGCTTTCAATCAACGCTGGGAAATCTCTTCCGGGCCTTGTCCTGGCCATCTGATTTGCATGGGCTGAGGCTCCCTCCGTTTGCAGTGTGTCGTAGTTTGTTACTTTTAATTTTCTGATTTGTTCTGTTTTGTTCTGTTCTGTGTGTTTGTGGTGCTTGTTGTTTAAGATCTAGATAGCGACGGAGAGGATGAGGAGGAGGTTTCTCTACTTCATATCTTCTCCTGTTGCTTTGTTCTTGCCTTGGTTTATGTATTATTGCGTGATCAATAAAAGCAGTATCCTGTGTTGGATTAATAATTTGATTTGTGTTTTGAGAACTCTTTGTTCGCAATTTGATTTGATCCGTGGCCTGCAACTTCATTGATTTTGTGTGAACGTACTGCCCCCACCTACCAACCGGTAGCTTTAGAGAAGAACTAATTTGCTTCGACTTTAAGGATCAGGCAATAAATTTAATATATTTTAGCTGAATTGCGACCTGTAACACGGGTTGATTAGTCAAAAGGGTTCATTGCGTCGGCAGGGTAGTCGAAGGTCCGTTTTTTGTTTTTAATGTTTTTTATTTTCTAGATTTTTTTTTTAATTTTTGATGAAAATAGGTTTTTATGAACAGATTGTCAGAATAAAGCACATTTAAGTAAATTATTCCCGAATATTTAAAAAAAGCTTTACAAATAATGAACTTTTTGAGATTGCTTTTATTGTGAAGGGCCTTATATATGAAAAAAATATTACATCAGGAGTAGCTCCCCCAATAATTTTTAGTCATTTGTTAAGTGCAGATCGATTGAAAATAAAAAAAAAGAAAAAAAAGAAAAATATGTATTTTAGTTGAAAAATAAATTGTTTTTATAAAAACATCTTTAGAACGTCATAAAACTCCCACAATTGTATCATAATACATTCACAATATCATTTCAATAACATCACAATACCACTATAATAACATCATAATAAATTACAATATCACTCTAACAGCACCAAGATATCACAACAATAATATCACAATACAATCATAAAATCACGATATCATCACAATATAGCACGATCTTACTTTTTTTTATATATTATTTTCACCTGATTTAATACTTTTCCTAAATATGCGTGCATGCAAGTGGACTCATTAGTTTTGAGCTTATCACTTATTATTTATATCTCTTTTAATATTCTTAAAAATTATCTTATTTAAAGCAAACAAATATATATATATTTTTCGAGATTTAGTTTTCATTTTCTCTCCCGAAAAAAAAGAAACTTTTATCCATCGCTCGTCAAAAAATAAAAACGATAAAAAGGCATTCGGAACTATTTTTCTTGTGTAGCAGCCTAATTAAACTTGCAATTGTCATTTTAAAAACAATGGCAAGTGAAATATATATCTGGTTTTTCTTTGGATAAGTATGCGAGCGGAGTTTCAAAAAGCTCGCAATACGATGCAAAGTTGCATCACGTTTCTTACATTTAATTTAGGGTTAAAAAGAAAAACTGGTAAAACCTACCCACGAGCACGTCCTCACCGACCAGTACCGTCAAAAAAAAAAAAACAGTGAATTTCCACATTGTCCTGAAATATGGCTGTCCAAAAAACTCAGAAATTTCTTTTTTTCAAAAAGGCAAATAATACGTGTAATTAAAGTTAGTAGTCTCATTATCAAAGGCTACACCTCAATCACTTCACTATATTGTAAATATATTATGAAATTTCTACCTTGCTTTTTCTATCAGTCTCATCCCACCTACAAATCACACGAGCACGTCCTACTCCGATCCCAACTGAAAATAAGGAAGCTCATGTTTCTCGACGGGATCACAGCCTATAATAACCTCCGAAGACAATAGCGGAGTCACGGCGTACAAAGATCTCCTAAACTCCTATTTTCCTCCCCTTTTGGAGAAATTTTTGCATCAGATACATATTTGCATCAGGTTTTCTGATACAATAATTTTTCCCTTCTTTGGCCTCATTGGGCGGGTATCTTGATACAATAATTTTTTCATGCTTTGGACTCATTGGGCGGGTGTTAATTCTATTTTTATTTGAATGTTTTGCCCCAGATAAATAAATAAACCCCTAAATCCCGCCTCCCTTCTTTTCCTCGTTCATTTCTGGTAATTTATTCATTGGGTAAAATACCGTGCTGTCTAGATATCTAATTGTAAGTGGGAGGATTTCTATAATTTATACCCGGTCGTGTTGTGCACACTCAAATTAGAGAGCATATTTTACGGACAATTAATATTTCCGGTCGTATCGTTTGTGCGGATAAGGGCGGAGATCAGCACAAGAATCGATCATAACAATTTTCCCTATTTTACAGAACTCGCATTGAATGCAATAGAACATAACTTGGAGGGGAATAAAGAGACAAAGTGTTTGGTATATTCTAAGCGACCCTTAGGCATCACTTTTATTTTTTACTCTCTATTTTTATTTAATATATTTGATTAAGATACTATTATTCTTAAAAGCACTAAAAAAAACTCATAAATTAATACGTGGGTCAAAAACTTAGTTTGTTTATTTTTGAAATAAGAAAAAAAGAACATTTTAAAGACACGCAATGACGCAAACATGCTTTAAAAAAAAAAGGAAATAAAATTGATTTCAAACATTTTATATTTTTTTATTTTTTGGCGAATTCAATGAACTAATCAAACGGAAATTTTGAAGGCCGAAATAACCTGGATGTGGTGTTATCATTTATGGTATTCCTTGGATGTTTCCAATTTAGCCGAGACTATTGAATGTTTCTAAGATTTCTATATTAAACCATGTTTTTTGAGTTATTTGTCGGCCTCTGTTTTGCCGTTAAGCGTAGTGATTGTGTCAATTAAGATTAATGTGATGTGTACTTGTATTGTGAAATCGTATTTGTGAGCATCATTATTTTGATTACAATTTTGATTGGTCAACCTAAGAAAGAGTATCATATGATTAATTCTCATCTGATTCAGGGCTATGCTTTTTCTTCTTTCTTTTGAAGATTGATTAATATAATTGTCATTTATCTATCCTTTGTATTGTATTCCTCAAGAAGATGGATGTCATTTTTTCTTCATTTATGTTTTTATTATTATTATTTTTAAAATTTATTTAAGAGATTTTGAACCGCTAATGTCAATCCCAGCCGGCATGAAAAAGATTATAAGTATTTTTAAAATTATTAGTTTATGCCTCCACTAAAATTAATCTCTTTAATCTACCTATATAACAAGATCCAAACTGCACGAATCTCAAAGAAAGATGCAAATATTTGTCAAATAAAGTTATACCCATGAACAAATAGTCAAATGTTAATTCAACTTATTAGAGTAAATGTTGGTGTCAAGTATAGGAAGAAAGTATCTCAAGGCTTTAACAAGTCGTCGTTCCCTTCAATCGGCGAGTCAACTGACAGACACACTGCCAACAAAGAGTCAATACACACTCGGCCAAACGAAGGACAACACCACATCTGACCGAGCAAAGAACAATTCTACATCAAGCCGAACAAAGTGGGTTGACCGGAGAAAGAAGCAAATCAGCAGATTTGTTTAATCAAGAGATCTCTATCTCGTCCCCTATTGTTTTGCCTTGCCATCACCGAACGACCGAAAAATGAGCTGAGGATCGGGAGCCATCATGTCCGATCAATAGATTTATTATAAATATATTTTTTAAAATTATTATCATTTTTGTATTATACAAAACTTACCTTAATGCACCTAAGCCTCTTTGTACATGAAGGGGGCACTTATATGTAATTATTATTACAGTTCTTTCCTATACCTAAAAACAGGAGAACACTTTATGAAAAAATGGGTTTGATACTCTATTTTTAATGTTCTCCTCTTCTCTGCTTCCTAGCTTCTCTCAATCTCACGCTCTATTTCTTAGGCCTGATTTTGCAGACCCTTTTGTGTTCAACACCTTAAAAGGTGTAGTTAGCATGGAATCATGCTGCCAAAAGAAGAAGATCACAACGCAATGCCAAAGCATCCATTCAAGAAGCTCGGAGCCAAACAATAGAAGTGAATAACACAAGAGAGATTGTGTGGTAGCAAGTGATGGAAATGAAAGAACTATTGATGCTAAAAATGAGGGAATAAATTGTAGGAGCTTTTCAAGAAGCTAGAGGAAGCCAAAACCCATAGAGCGAGAACCCCCAACAACATAGTCACTAAGAGCTCGATCGTCTGAATGGACCAGAGACCAGCGATCGCCAAGATGGACCAAAACCTAACGGCTAAAAATCCCAACCAAATGAATAAAGGAGTGGCGATTCCCATTACCAGGATAACATCGGATCGCCAAGGGAAATACATTGCACCATGCAAACCAGAGCCCTTCGCAATGCCGAAATTTCCTTCTCTCCACAATTTTCTGATGCTGAACCTCCAGAGAAGTTCAAGACCCCCAACCTCAACTCGTATAAAGCTCTCACAGGCCTAGCTGATCATTTAGCTACTTTTTGAATTAACAGTTGGTAAATTAAAAATCCTTGACGGATTCAGTTGTCATTTGTTCCTTACCACATTGAGGGAGTGAACCACTCAATGCTTTAATGCCCTCCAAGTGGGAGTTATTCCATTCTTTCTTTAATTTCAAAAGGCTATTGATGGCTAACTTCCTCACCAAACAGAAGCCATGAAAGAAGTTCTAGGCTCTCTTGAAGATGAAACAGAATGAGAGACCCTTCGCTCATACATCACAAGGTTCTAGCATGAAATGTTGGAAACTTAAAACTAAGAGCCTTTGATTGCGCAAACCACCTTGACGCAAGCGGTTAAAAGTGAACATTTCATTTATTCTTTAAACCTATGCGAGTGAAAATCAATAGTTGATCAACTAAAAATAGCCAACCACCATATCCCTCCAGGATCACATCCTCAATGATCGGAACGAAGCACAAAAACATTCGTTGATACTCAGTTACTAAAACTCCAACTGGTTATCACTGACATGAGTCAATTTTACATCATTTTACGCACACTTTATCATTCTTATTTACTTGCTTTTTTATCTCATTTATCATAATTTTATGAAAGGTTTTTTGTATTATTTTGCAAGTTATAGGTGTCAAACTTGCAAAACAATGTCAAAACACACAAAGTAGTGTTGTTTGACATCGTCACGCATGATTTGGGTTTGATCACCCCTAATTTGGGTTTGATAACGATTAATTTGGGTTTAACCACGCCTGATTTGGGTGAGACCACGCCAGTTTTAGTCTTACCCCTGCCGATTTCAAGCCTAGTCATGTTTTCGGATTGCCAGATCTCATTTTGAAATGTATTTTCACATCAATTTTTGTTTAATCTTTAAAAAGGGAAGCTATGACACTAGTAGAAGGGATCTTTTGGAAGTGGAGTGTTGCAGACAACTAGAGAAGAGGTTTGGGAGAGTTTAATTCTTAGGATTCTATTCCACCCTTGACATTGAGGTGCTACGGGTGTTTTTCACTTTTTCCCCATTGTACTTTCTTATATTTTCTGAGAAGTTATTGTATTAGAAAGGAGTTGGCTGTTTCAGAAGAGGAAATACTTGGTATTGTATATTTTTACTTTCAGTTTTACTTGTAATGAATGTTGTTTCTATGTTCACTCCAACATGCATAGCTAAATTTTCTCTCTCTTCTGTGATTCATGACATGAAAGTCTTGCAATTTTTTAGATGATCTCTTTCATTGTATTGTTTTCCTGAGAAACTAGGGCATTTTCATAAATGTTAATTCAACTTATTA
>NW_018246610.1:60879-67163 GCF_001263595.1 Phalaenopsis equestris
TACGGTACTAGCAAGTATACATATCATTTCAAGTAATATAAAGTTTTTTTTAAAAATCTCAGTATCGAACCCACTGAGAATAAGTCAATTTCTACGTTAACTTAGAAATACTTCTACTCAAACTCTAATAAAAAAATATTTAAAATGAAAGAAATTAGACGTAAAATATGATTACAACACATTTATATTAATAAGAAAAGAAACATTATTACGTTGCATATTATGTATATTAGGTAATTAATTAATATTAAGATCATGTAATGATGAAGGAGGATATTTTCAAAAAAAAATCTAAACCTTATTATTTAGCTTAATAATTAGGGACGCAACACAATTAACTAAAACATATACCAACAACAATCTTATTCAACAATGCTTTTAAAAGCTGCTCCTAAAAAAATGCTCTTATTTAAACATAACAACTATTTTAACTGCTAACAAACAGCTTTTTACCACCTATTAAAATGGCTACAATTTAGAAATGACTTAAACTATTGCAATTTGCTTGATTTTGAGAAACTATGCTACAAATCCCTCTCTCACAAATAAAAACCCTCGTCTATCTCGCTCCATCTGTCTGCTAAAATTTACTCCCTCTGGCTCTAGCTACTATTTTTGAAAATTGAGGCTCATATATTAAGAATAATATACCATAAAAAAGGTTTAATAGAAGCCATACTACTTATGAAGAATTACATTTTTTAATTGTTATGCTTCCATATTTAGAGATACTTCCCATAATTAAATTTGGTTAGGTAAGATTTATTCTATTACAATATTGTTTACTTATGAAGGCAAATACTTATATTTAAATACATCTTAAAAGAAGCATTTTTCTGATAAAACTTTCATATAAAAGTAGTGGCTCATGTTTTATTAAATTTTATTGTTTAAAATTTAAGTATATTGACTTAAATTTAATTAAGATAGATTAAGAGATTGCATTTTATTTTTAGTCCAATACAAAGCTTAAAAGTATTCTAAATTATCCTATTGTTAGGAGCTATAGTTATAATTTATTTATTAATTAGTATTACAACCCAAGCTTAAAAAATAAACAATACTCTAATTTACACCCAAAAATAATATGAGAACAACTGTCGTTGCAGTAACTCAAACCTTGTTCTTATGACATGTAGGATACTTACTGATTTCAATCCTAGCTATGGTTGAAATAGGTTGAGATAACGCTATCTAAATCATTTCAAAATCGTGATGGCTAGTACTGTAAAATATAATATAAGAAAGGCTTTCAATTGTTTAATGGAGAGTGGAACTAACAATTCAGGCATAAAAGTCAAGCTACACCTAACCATTTTTGAAAAAAATGCAACAATATATTATAATTTTTAGGGTTGTATAGCGTTCAATCATAATAAAAACAAAGAGTTTTCTAAATCTTGAGATTACTTACTAATTTTTATTCCAATCACTTTATAGCTTTATGAATTTGCTTTCTAAATTCATAGATGGCCTTGGAAGTATCTCATTAAAATATGAAGTGGTTTGAAATGATTTTGATTATTTTAATAATTGATTAATTATTTATTAATATGAAGTAAATCTATTCTTAAAACTTATAAAAGAATTCTCAGAGGTCAAGGACGATTAAGGAGATCTTCCAAAAGAATTTGGAAAATTTTTTATTTGTTTTGCTTTTTCTATATATTTTTATTTCTTTATTATCATTAAATATATTTGGAATCCTTATTAACTATCCTTGTTAACTTTGAAATTTGTAACTTCAAAATGTTCTCTTTAATGATTCTACAAATTATTGAAGCTCATATAATGTTATTGTAATTTTTATGATTTAATTGAAATATTTATTGTTATAGTTATGAGATATACATTTTCCCTGTTTCTATTCATTATCAGGATTTATAGGATTTCATGTTATGTTTTCTTATTTTATTTTGATTTGTTATAAGTTATTTATTTCATGGTTGTTTGATGTTATTAACTGAGTAAGAACATTAAGGCTTGTTGGTTTTCTTGTCTAATTGAACTCAAATCCTTGTCGAAGTAAACTATAGACATAAGAATTACTCAAAGAGCAATATTCATGAGTTTGAAGTTAGATTTTTTTATTTGTAATATTATATTAAATTTAACTAAAACCAAGAAGGGAACAAAATGGTTTCATATTTTCATTTTTTAGTTTTATTTACTTAAGAATTTAATAGAAAAATAAATAAATGATTTAATAATTTTTTTATTTTTCTCAGGTTTGTAAGAATTAAATCAATATTTAGAAAATAGTTTGGCTAATTGGTGAAAAAATCTTAAAATAAGCTTCCTATTGTTCTCAATTTAATCCAAGAGGAATTACAAGAATAATATTAAGAAAAAAATTCAAAATTTTATTTCATATATTTAACTGGTTAAGGGTCTAACACTAAGGAATGGACTTATGCACATTCTAGGTCGCATAAAATTCTTAATTAAAGTGACTACAATTTTTAAGAAACTTTGCGAATTTCTTAGTCCACCCTAAAGTTGATCATGAGAGTCCTAGGGTTGAATCAAATTTGTCATATCCTAAAGCTAACTAAAGTTAGTTTAATGTCATTTATGATAGAGCGTTAGTTATTCTATGACTACCTAAAATAAATTAGAATAAAATAGAACACATAGGTTTTACTATAATAATGACAAAGCAACGAGGTATAAAATTAAGGGTCACTAACATGGTTAAACTTTTTAGCTATTAACCCTCTTATGATAATATAATAAGAGCATATTGTTAAGACTTTGATGACTTCACTTTTGATCAACCCTTAGGTTTTCTTGGCTTATGCTTAACTGGACTTCACTTAAGATTGGTCTTGAGCAAACCTTAACTTAAGAAATTAAATTTTTAACTCAACAAAAATTAAAGGAAATCAAAACAATCTTTAACAACAATTAATTTTAATTGAACATAAGGATAACTTTAAAACCAGTTTTAATCACTAAAACCTTGATTATTATTTTCTTTCCAAAGAAAATTGTAGGATTCGAGTTTTCATTTTAAAAGTTGCATGATTCTTATTATCACTTATAAATACCATTCAAATAAGTTTAATGAATATTTGAAACAATTATAACGTAAAATTCTTCAGGTTAAGTTTTCATGCATGCATATTAACTTGGAAACCCAAAGTTGTCATTTTCTTCCACAGACCAATTTAATGATTCAAATTACATTATGTAAGTTTCATATTCTTTATATTTAAATATGAATATCATGAAAACCAGTTTGGTTGTCATTCAATATCATTTTTACGTAAAATTGTGCACTTTGGGCTTCAATTCATGAAAAATGATCCTACATAAGACTTTCAATTTGTCATTAATTTTGAAAAAGAGTTTCTCCATTACATTTGTATTGTTGAAATCATTTAAAAGAGTCTTTCCAAGCTTACATTCAACTCTATTTGGAGCATTTTTGAGATGAAGATAATCAGGAGATAGAAAAATGAAAAATTTAATCAAAAAGTGATAATTTGACATAAGAACAACCTCATAGTGACTTCAAATCAACCATGAACTTTGGGTAAAGTTTTTAAAATTCTAAAATAAAATTTTTTTATTAATTAAATAAAATAAAAAATTTTGCTCAAAAGTCATTATTATCTCTTATTAGGTTTGGTCATACTTTGATTGATCATATCTTCTTATAGAGTTTGAATTAGTCAAACCCTCTTAAAAAATTAAGTTCATTATATTTTTCTCTATAAAATGAGCCCAAGTCAATTTTTGGCTATAAAAAACTCCCAACCACCTTGTAGCCACCTCCCAAACCACCTAGCCGCTTTGAACACTTATATTTAAGTTAGAGAAATTTTTTTTTGAAATAGTTTGAACAATTGGATCCCATGTCTTATCTTCTTCAAAATGAGCTATACTTGTATTTTTCATAACTACCATAACTACATTTACCAAATTAATAAAATGCCCCTCTCCTTTACAAAAATTTCAAGTATACTTTTTTAATCTGCACCTTTTCTTCTTCTCCATCTGATCTTTCTTAGCATGCCACCTCACAAATCCATGGCACATCCTCCCATTGTTCTCTGCCTCACCTCTCCATCTCTCTCCTTCACATCATACTAATTACACTTCATTTCAAAATATAACTCACCTCTTAATCCTAGTCACCCCCTTCCCTTTACCAACTTTCTCCTCAAATTGTTTCCCCCACCACTCCACTTTATTGCTTGAAAGTCTCAAGAACAGTTATTTCATGTTGGAAAAGTTCTTTCAATTTCATAAGGAGAAATTGAAATTGAAAGAACAGTTACCAACTTTCTCCTCAAATCGTTTTCCCCACCACTCCATAAGGATTTCAATGTCTTTTTATGTATTTATTAGTTTCATGTATTAATTTTAAAATTTTATCATGGCTATTTCAAAAAAATTTAAGTCTTCTATCTAAATCGTGTGGCTTTTGTAATATGCTTGTTTTATTTCAATATCATGAATGTTTTGTACATGTTTCATTTTAAAATGATACGACCTTTCTATGTTATTGGATTTTTATGTTAAATGTTACACTTTTCCTAGTAGAATCATAGGGCTTTTGTTTAAATCTTATGATAATGTATTTGTATGATGTGATGTTATCTAATTTGTAATTCCCTTCCAAATTAAAGAAAAATGGATGGAGTAACATAGAAGACCTAGGAATTTATTTCAAATTCAATAGATCCTAATGGTACTAGCCTTCGTTTATCAAAATCAAGAGAATTAGGAGAAAATCCATTCAAACTGAGATCTAATTTACTTGGGGTTTTTCACTTGGCCAAATATAAGATACATTAATTAGCTTTTGAACTTCATTTTTAATCTTTAATTACCATCTAATTCAAACTTAAAACATCTGATTTCCCTTAATCAACCTAAACTAATTTCCTCTAAATACCCTTCAACCAAATAAAATTTACCTAAATTATCCCCTAAACCATGCCTAAAACTTCTATTTTTCCTTAAAATGGGACTAAGACAATTTAATCAAGTCAATAATCTATTAATTAATTCACAAATTGCGTAATTAACACCCAGTTAGATTAATTAAGTAATAAATCTCTTAATTAAATAATAACTACCTATTTAAATTATTAATTACTCAAAAGAAACAAAAATTAATCTAATTAACTAATGATCATCTAGTTTAGCAATAAACCCACTTAATTAACCTATTAATAAATTAACTAAATTGATAAGGATCTCAACTCAATAATCAAATTATTATTTACTTAAACTCTAAACAAATTTAATATTTTAATATTTTCATTAATAAATGAGTTAAAAAAGGATAATTTATTTGAAATATTAATTGAATAATAAAATAAATAATGTATGTAATTAAATTTAATTTTAGTTTTTCTTCAAAAAATTTTAATTTTAAATTTTACTTAACATTTAATAAAGCAAGTGGTTAAAAAGATAAATAACAATTAATCCTCAAAATAAATAATTAAAGAAAATTAAATAATTTATTAATGAATACTAAACTTTTAAAAAAAAAAGAATCAATTCATTAAATTCGAATTAAAAATTTTAAATAGTTAATTAATTCACTAACAATAACTAATTTAAACAATTAATTAATAAGTCAACCCAGTAATGAGCTAAATAAACATCAATTAAATAAAAAAAGAAAATCAAATAGTTAATCGAATCAACTAATTAAAAAGACAATTAATTAAAACTTTAAAACATTTATCAAAAACCTTCAATTAACTCTTAAATTAATCAACCAATAAATTAAATCTTATAATAAATCAATAAATTAATTAAATAGTAAATTCATTCCCCGAAAATTAAACAAACCCTAATCCATGCCCCATTAACCCTAGTTAAAACCACTTGTGTTCAGTTTGGAATGAAAGTGTGCTAATTACACAAACACACACACAAAGAGAGAGAGATAGAGAGAGAGAGAGAGAGAGAGAGAGAGAGAGAGAGCGAGAGAGAGAGAGAGAGAGGGAGAGATGCAGCGTGCTTCAGTTTGTGCGCGCACGCGCGAGCCCTAAGCCGTGACCTATTGGTTAGCGGGGTTTACTGTAAGTCCTCTCAGGTCACGGGTTCGATCCTCAGTGTCGTTGGGTTCTCGAATATTTAGGCAATTTAGGCACATGACACGTGCTCTTATCATGGGGCCTAAAGCATGGGGTATTTGGACTACAACCAAATACCGATTTCTTTTGAATACATACATACATACATACATATATGTATGTATCTAGATAATACATGTACATATATACATACATATATGCATATACATGTACACACAC
>NW_018246610.1:67644-75280 GCF_001263595.1 Phalaenopsis equestris
TCCCCAGCCTATATATATATATATATATATATATACACGCATACATGTATATATATTTATGTGTATATATATGTGTATTATATAATTGTATACTTATGATTAAATGTGATGCCCTATGGATCTACCTGATGAAAATATGACATTTGCTCTCTAGATTAATGTGGGTTGATACCTTAGCTTGTGACTTTCATTATGCAATTTGATGTATATCTAAATGTATAAGAGAAAGCAAAATGAGAATATGTGGATGTTATGGTAGGCGTGATTACATATATGGAGGATTTGCATGATGACCAATGTGTATGTTGCATGACTTGAAGGTGTTTCATTTTTGTAATAGAACATCCATAGGGCTTCTCAATCTAACCGACCTAGACTACGCTAATCTAACCAACTCAACATACAGCAGTAACAATTGGTTCAGTGTGATGGAACATCCATAGGGTTTCTCATTTTAACACAGACACGCACAAATATATATGTATGTATGTATATATATATATGCATCGGAATTTCATCAGTTTACAATGAGAATAGTCCAACCGCTCTCATCGTTGAAGGCATTCTGAATTCCGGAGCTGCTGGTATTTTGATTTACATGGCTCTTGTTGATCTTCTTGCTGCAGATTTCATGAACCCTATGGTTCAGAAGAATGTATGCGTTCAAATTAAAATAAATATTTCTTTGCTAGTAGGAGCTGGTTTCATGTCCCTTTTAGCCAAATGGGCTTAAACCATTGCATTGTATTATGGAACTCAGAGTGCAAAAAGAGTTGGACGTTTAGCTTTTCATACAATTTTTTATACTTCTTTTGTATAAATTTTTATGCAGTTTAATGAGTTTTTTCTCCACATAAGTAAGCAGTATATGGATTTGTTTTTTTCTGAGAATGTGATGACATCTATATATATATATATATATGCGACGATGGTTCCTTTAGCTCTGCTAGGGTTTTGGGCGATTCCATGGAGCTGATCTTAGGTCCTCGGTCATGGATCGGTCGTACGCCGGCGTTAACATCAGCATCAATGCTAACGGTGTCTCAAATAATTTGATCTTCCCTCCCGTGTTTCACGGCTCGCTAGCCCTCGATAGCGAGGATAGCTTCATCAAACGATCGGGTAAGAAACGAGGTAAGCTCGCACTGTTGCCCTTTGATTCTGACAATGCTAATCTGGCCACTTCTTGTCGTCTCGCCTTGGTGGGGAAGTTTTTGTATGGCTACCCCAAATTGGAATTTCTACGTAAACATTTTGAACTTATGCGGTTGGTTGGAGGTTGGAGAATCAGATTTTTGGATGGTAGACACATTTTAATTCAACTGACGAGCTAGAAGATTATACATGGCTTTTTGGTCGTCGTATAGTGCGGTTCGATAATTTTGTTATGAAAGTTTTGAAGTGGTCCTTTGATTTCGATCCTAAAGCTGAACTTTAGATTATTCCAGTGTGGATTAGATTCCTTGGTTTAAAGGTCCATTTGTTTAATCACAAGATACTCTTTTCCTTAGCAGCTATGTTTGGAAAGCCTCTAAAGATGGATTCCCCCACCTACACTTTATCTAGAATTTCTATGGCTAGAATCCTTATTGAACTTGATATCACTTTATCTCCTCCTGATGAGGTTTGGATCGGCTTTGGGCATAATGGTTATTGGCAACAGGTATCTCTTGAGCAACGTCTTACTTATTGTACACACTTTCTTATGTTTGGTCATGGCCCAGTTCAGTGTTTCAAATTACACCTTGAATTGCAGAAGCGGAGTTTGGTAAATCATAATAGTGGACCAATTACTGAGCTACATCCACCACCACCAACTCATATTGTCCCTACGGAAGAAGTGATTCTGACTTCCCATGCTGACATGAATACCATTGGTATTGGGACTAGTTCCCCTCGTGTCGGGAATGCGGTTTTGGCTCCTCCCGAGGTTGGATTTCATGTTGACCCCTTTATCTGATCCTATCAATCCTTCCTCTCTTCCAGTTGGGAGAGAGCATCCGGCTCTGATCCCGAGTGATATAGTTGTGTAAAAATTATATAGTTTACTCCACTATGCAATGGTGCCAAAAGCTTGATACAATATTTTATAAATTAGAAATTTAAGCAATTAATGTTGGGATTCTACGCAAGTATACGTATCATTATCAAGTAATAAAAGACTTTCTATTTAAGCCCCAAATATCAATCCCAGGGGGAATGTTTAAATTTGAAATGATAAATTTACTAGGAAATTCACAAAAAGTCAAAATAAAATTACCGTCACTAATTTGGAATGTTGAGATATTATCATACTAAATTATTTAACTAATAACAAAACTGAAATACAAAGTTTAAACAACAACTACTAAACTATTAAACTATGTTTATGTGATGAAGATTTCTTATGTGAAAAAGCATTTTTCTCACTACAATGAAATTTTGGTAAAATGAGATGAGATAAATGGTATGTGTTGTGCTAATTATGAGCAGTTTTAATTTTCTACCCTTATACAGTGTTATGGAAAATTATTGGCTAATCCCAGGTTTAGCCCATAAATCTGTGGCTAAGCTAGGAGGATACTGACTCCCACTCCAGAGCTCCCACTTCTCTTCACCTGAAAGCTAACTTTAAACACTAAGGTCGAATTGAGGATTTTTAGTATGTCACCCTAAATAATTTTCAATTCTACTCCTAAAAAAGTATATTTTCCTATTTATTTGCGCTTAATTCCATGAACAAAATTATCCTTCATGGAATCAAATTTGACCCTCACTCTGTTATAGAACTCATACTCCATTTCCCGAATCATATGTTTCACAACATGTTTTAACAATTCAATTGACCAGATCAAAAAGTAAATTAAGTTCGGAGTTGAAAAATCATCTCAATTTATTTTATATTTTAATATTGGCACATTCATATTATCTCTTAATTTCACCATATCTCAGAGTAGGGAGAAAGATAAAGTAAACTACTCAGACTTCATGAGAAAGTTAAAACAAAACACAAATTTCTTATAAAAGAAAGTTCGTACAATACTAATAAACAAACAACACTTATCTAAAACTCTTTATCAGAGCAAATCCATTGTAGCCTCTTCTAGAAAATGTAGGAAGAAGAAATCTCTCACTTTTCTCCTTCTCCAACACTCTTAGAGAAGAGTTTACACTTAATCTCATCACAAAACTCTAAATTATAAGAAAAATGGACTCTAAATGGTTGTGGAATGAAAAATGGAAGAATGTGTGATGCGTAGAAGGTTGAATTGGGGCGATGAGATGTTAGGAAGAGTCATTTTTCTGATCAATTTTGGCCCCAAATAAAGCCTAAAGTTGGTTCTCTAATAGGTGCCTCCAAAAACTCTTTAAAAAACGTCCAAATTTGTTGAATCTTCTAGAAACAGGGGCTGAACCGTCATTGGTGTCGTCGGTGCTAGTGTTCCGCAAATTAATTCGCTGCTCTCTGTCAAATGGCGTCGTCGACGGTGCTTCTGGCACCATCGGTGCTGAATAAATTTTCTACTTCTTCATTTTTGCTCCAAATTTCATTCTTTTTGCTTCCTTTTTGCTTCAAGTCCTAAAATTCAACAACCTACAAGAAAACATAAAATACCTTCCATTAAAGTGCAATATATCCAAAAATGAGTATAAAATATGGGTCTAAAAATGCATATATTTTTAGTATATCAAAATCCCCCAAACTTACATGTTACTTGTCCTCAAGTAACTCCTCTACTATATAAAAATATGACTTATGGTAAAGAATTTAACTTCTAGATTTCCATATCTTAGTCCACTAAATACAATAACATAACTTAATAAAAATTCAAAACAACTCCAATTAATACTAAAGGTATAAAAATATTTAGCAATCAAGTCAAAGTTTTCTGATTCTCTATTCTTTTCAAGAAAAACAATATTAAAGTCACTTAAAGTATTCATATGAAAAAGAACTTCATAAAACTTTACTAGTATATAAACTAATACTCAAATAAAAGTTTAGAAAATGTAGCAAGCCTTCTTTTTTTTAAATTGATTCAAGTGAAGCCAATTTTTAATTAGCCATCTCCTCAAGCTTCTCCCACATCTTTTCTTTTTTTTTTTCTTTTATTTTCTTCTCTTTTATTTTCTTTTATTTTCCTTTTTTTATATGTGAGGATTTCTATATCTGGATAGCCTTTAATAATTTTGAACTTCCCTATCCTCTTCTTAAAGTCAAAAACTTGTCACATTTCTTCACTTAACAAATTTATATTAGCTTAAAGATTTCATAAAGTTTAATTCTTTTCTTCTTACATGAACCTTTAAGATTTTTAATATTTCAAAAATACAATTTTCTTTACTTAAAATAGAAAAACATAGTTTTTTTTATACAATTTTCTTTACTTAAAATAAAAAAACATAGTTTTTTTTATACCAAATATCTTAATATCTAAAATTAACCTTTATTATTGAAAATTTTTACGTAAGTTTACTATATATTTAGAAACATAAATATAGTTATCTAAAGTTAACCCCTAATACAAAAGTTCATGTTAAATTTAAATTTTTTTTAAAAATATAGCTAAGTGAGGACAAATAAAATTAAGCTTCTTTCTTTAAAAAGGAATTTTTCTTTCCCCTCCTAACTAAATTTTTAAAAGATTTAGCTTGAAGAACTGAAAAATAAAGGGTGAAAGAAAACATTGAATACATAAAAAAAGACATACCTGTTGAAGGTTCTGATTTTGAAACTTGAATTCTGAAATACTGCAGGTGCTAATATAAAAAGCTACAAGACTTAAAACATTAAATTACGCATAATATATATAAAATCTGCTGAGAAAGAGCTAATTAGAATACATTTAATAAAATACAAAAACTAACAACAGAACTAAACTGAATTTCAAAAATGAAAATAGTTTTACAAACTATAGTTCACAACTCAACATACCAACAAAACAGATACTCACTATCTAACAAATAGTCTCAATAATATAACAAAAACAAATAATACAATAACAAAGTAAATCAAACATAAACTAAAAAAAAATCAAATCATCAAACATCATCATCATCTTCTTCTTCTACATCCAAATTCTGTCGCTGATATGGAGTAAAAATAGGGTGAGTAAGAAACTGAATTGAGTGAACACCCCTCATGTATCTGACCATCACATCATCATAAGCAACATCATATTTTAACTTCTATCATGTACATCAAATCATCAGTGCGAGCATTTTTGGCATCCATGTTTTGCAACCTATGATCCATTCTTAAGATATCTCTCTATTGGATAATCATCTTGTCCAAAAGTTCTCGGTTAGTAGGGTCACTTGAAGTAGGGGTCAGGGCCCTCAAAGTAGAAGGAATATCTCTGATCTTACTTCCAGATCTCCAATCAACATGAGATTCATATGGCTTTATATTGGCAGGCCCAATAGGTCTTAGAGGCTCCAAACCCAGAGGCTCAAACCTCTCTTCCATAGGTCTAAAATTAACTCCTGCTGATTTACAGAGTGTGAAAATAAGTGCAGGGTGTCCCAAACCACTAGTGATGTCTCCCAAAGCAATAGATCTAGTGTTCATATAGATAATAGAGCCTACATTTATCCTCATCACCTGTTGAATGCAGAAGTCACCTCACTATGATGATTTTTCGGAATCATTCTTCCAGAAATAAAGTAGTGACAGGCCTTAGATGCTACATTAAGCATAGAAAGAGGAAAGTTTACCTTAACACCATTTTTGACTTTCCAGGTTCCTCTTCCATTAGTAAGAAATGAAATAACCTCATCTAAGGCCTCATTAGTAGCATAAAATGATTTATACTGGCAACTGTAAACATCTTTCGACCGATAAAACTCATTAATTTTTCTTGGAGAAAACTCCACCTTTCTCCCACGAACAAAAACAAAGTCGTCAGAAGCTTCAGTAAAATTGACATAGAATTCCATCACTACACCAATAATCGCATCAGCAATAAAATAACATAAATTTTTCCACTGCCGAGCATTGATTAATTGCTCGACTTCTCCTTCTGGATTTTTAAAAACATGATCCAGAATTACTTTTTTATGCTCAAGTAGACTATTGAATCGAGCACTATCCCTGAAGCTAACAATTTTTTGTTCATCATAATCTACTTTTCTTTTTCTTTTGCTCGTTCTTGGTGCCATGGGAAATCTAGAGAAAATTTGAAAAAATTCAAATAAATTTTAAAATAAATTAAGAAAATCAAAAAGTAAAACACTTTATACTTAAATTTACTAAGTAAGAGTTCTTCACCAAAGGATTTTTTCAAAATCTCTCAAAAAATTCCAAAATTTTTGGATCTCGGCAATGTATGATCTAAATCCTTAATGAAAATCAATTTTTTTTAGTTCAAAGTGTAGCTCTTATCTAGAGAAGATGAAATCTAAAGTTGCTTTGCCTTAAAATCTTCTCGCTTTGCCTTAAAATTGCCTCAAAACCAAGAAAATGCGAGCCCTAGGTGCAAAAATCGGAGGTTGAAGGTGACTCAAAGGGTAAAAATGGTAGTTTCACAAGTTGAGGGCGCCGTCGGCGCCCATGCCACCGACAAAAATTCCTTTTTTCAAATTTTTCAATTTTCAATTTCCTTTCAATTTTCTCCCAAGGCTTTTTTGGATTTTTTATTCAAAAAAAATTTTAAACAAAAAATTTTTATCTAACAATAATTCATAAACAAACATTTTCACAAACAATCATTTTCACAAACAACAATAAACTAACTATTATATATGGAAATACACTTTTACAATCACATTTTTCTAATCACACTTTCACATATATTAAACAAACTAAATTATAAATCAACATCGAAATCAAGCCACAACACTAAACGCTGAAACAAAATTATACACATAATCAAAGTTCAGAATTCTAAAGCAAAGCAAACTAAATCAAATCACACAATCACACTAAGTATATAAGTATTTTAAAGTAGTAGAGAGAGTCCAAGTTCTTCAATTATTTTGCCTCATATTCAGTGCTTTCTCCTCCTCTGATATCTCCCATCGACTGGTAATGAACGTACAAATTGTAGAAGGGTTGGTACTGGAATTGATCAGTCAAATTTTCTTTGATCCATCCTTTTTTTTAAACATCCGCACTAATCCTGCTTCAAATGTTCCAATATGATCAAAATTCTCTTTAATCCTCCAATCTAGGTGATCAAAAAGGTACTTAAGATCTCCTATTGCATTCGTAATACTCCGAAGTTCTCTTTCAATTTTCTTCAATTTCTTTTCCAGAGCAAGCTGTTGGTGGCATCAATGGAGTTGAAGCATGTGATGAGAGATCTAAGATAGTATCTAGTGCTTGTCGGCGCTATTTTTAGTTTGGGGTGTTGCTTGTAAGAAGCTGTCGGTCACCGGATTTGAAATCTCGTCGCCCGCTTCGGAAAGACGTTTTAATGAAATGAAACTGACCCCATATTTTTCATAGTTTAAATGAAAGAGCACTGTACCTTAAATCCTGTATTTATCCCGAAGGATCAACACAAGACTTGAGGATGAGGATCGTTCAAATAAACTAAAGAAGATATGACGTTTGTTTGGTCTGTGAAACCTTTATATTTGCCGATAAGTTCCCCTATTTAATATAAAGAATTAAATAGGGTTTATATTAAGCTGGGTTCGGACATGCTTTTTA
>NW_018246610.1:75546-76970 GCF_001263595.1 Phalaenopsis equestris
AATTTTATCAGTTAGGGCTTACATTCGTATGAAACGATCACACAAATAGCCTGGAAGATATGAGGATTTAGGTCGTGACGAACGACAACCTCAGAATCCTAAGACGAGTTAGAGCTTTATTGTATAACAGGGCTATACAAAGACCTAAAGTTAAGGTGAGGATTTGCATTGCTTAAGCAAGCAACCTCAAAATCTTATGGCTTTTGTTGTTTATATCTAAGGAAGGAAGATTGGTTTAGCTGGGGAAGACAGATTTTGCATTTGAAGATGGCCATGCTGCCCACCATGCTAGCTCCAAGCTCCTTGCTGTGACGAGTTTGAGTTTTCTAGTGTGTCAAGTTATGATGTCAAATCAGGTGATCCTATGGTTGAAGTTCTTTAAGTTTTATGGGGGCATGTTAAAGTTGATTGGACCGACACCGGTTAGGATCCTAGGGTTCTCTCATTCCGGCACCACTATTTTCTTTTGGATTCACTTAGTCTAAATGAACTTGTTAAACTCAACTTAATGAGTTCCATAATTTCATTTAGACCGTGGGAAGCCTCGTTAGCAACCGTAGGTTACCTCCTCCGATAGAGACATCTTAATTTAATTTTAATTGTACTTTTGTGTGATGTTTGTGATTAAATTTTGAGTTGTTTTATATTTTGAAAGTTGTGGGGGTGAATTTTATCTTGGTTCATTTTAGTTTTGATTTTGGTTTTGGTTTTGGTTTTTGTTTTGTGGCTATCTTGATAGTTTTAGTTTTCCATGCAAATTTGTATAAGCACAAAAGTATAGCATAAAAGTACAAGAAAGACAATGCTGAAAACTATAAAAAGCGTACATGGCGAGTCTTCTCGTTCCACCACCTAAAACTCAAAATGCATGTCAGGGCAGATTATATAAAGGCAAAAAGTCAAGTTTTGGTAATTTTCCTAACCCTATGTCATATCTTTATGGGTTCTTAGGAGTTTAATTAAGGATGATTTTGTTAAGCAAAACATATTAAGTTTAGTAGATCTCTGAGGTATCCAACAAATCTGGAGAAAGAAGCAGGTCCGTGCTACTTTCTCGCTGCTTGATGGAAAATCTCAAGTTCTTTTAAACGTATTATGTTGCTTAATAATTCATCCTGTAAATACCCTTAGCGCTCAGTGAGCATTGATGTCTCAATTATCTCTAAGAGTAAGGTAATTACTATATGTAATTTAATTTTAAAAATTATGTGGGTGAAGATTCTTAATAAGGCAAGTTAGTGTTATTGGAACACTTAACCAAATTTGGTCCTAATTGGGCTTCTAATGTTTGAAAGATGTTCTAATTTTAATGCACTTTTCTAATCCTTATTTAAATGAAACTTTGATTTAGCCTAAGTCACTACTAAGCCCTTAAGACCTAGGTGAGTGTCTTAATTAGTTTTGAAAAGATTAAGCTTTAGGTG
>NW_018246610.1:77051-78396 GCF_001263595.1 Phalaenopsis equestris
AATTCATTTTATTTTAATAAACTTCCAAATTTTAATAATTTAGAAATTTATTAACTTAATTAAGAAAGTGAGGTTGGTTTCTACCAATTAACCCCTTATGTTTCAAACATCAAATAAATTGACTAAGATCAGAGGTTAGTCATTTCCCTCTTTAAATTAAGCCTAAATGTTAATTAAAGCTAATTTTACAAAATTACACATTGGCCCCTAAGGCTTTATCACTTCATAATTTGTCAAATTCAATTCAAATGACTTTGAAATTTTTATACTACCCTATTCATGGGTCAATTAAGACATCAGAAGAGAAAATGTGATTTTTTTTTAAAATTTAATTTATTTATATAATTATTTTCATGCATAAATAGGATTTTCAAAAAAAAATTCTAACTTAACCAAGGTAACACCTAATCCCTTAAAATTTTTACTGGAGATATACTTAGACTAGAGAAGCCTTTGGACCAAAGTTCATGTTTTTTTGAATTTTATGTGAATTGTTAAATTTGAGTTTTAAGAATTATTTTAATTTCTTGGGTATTTATTAAATATAAAATATTTTAAATGGAGAAAATTATGTTTTGTATTTTTAAAAAGCCTCCATGAGGTCAGAGAACTTAGAGGAGAAGATTTTATATTTTTCCAAATTTTATTTGATTTATTGGAATTATTTTAATGAAAACTCATTTTTTAGCCTTTAAAAATCATTTTTAAGCTTTAAAATTCAATATCTTTATTTAGAAAATTATAAAAAATATTAGAATTGATCTCAAGTGGTCAGAGAACAATTAGGAACATTTTTGTACATTTATGTATTTTTTATGATTTTTTAAATTTTTTAATTATTTTTAAATTTAAAAATAACCCAAAAATACACTATTTATTTTAATGTCAATTTTTTTTCTTAGATGTCTCTATTCACAGGGAACTCCCAAAACGACTTTTCAAATTTTTTTGAGTTATATTTTAATTATTATAATTATTTTAAATGACGTTATCTTTAAAAATCAATTTAAGTTATCAAATGTACTCAAATTATTTTGAAATTTTTATAATGAGTTCTTTGGATCATAAATAATAGTGGAAATAAAAAATGAAGTCATTTAAATGTTTATATCTTTCAAAATTAATTATCTTAATGATTTAATGTTCATGAAAATTAAGTGCATTTTAAATGACTTGACCCATAAAACTATTTCCAAAAGCTTCTCTAGTCATGGTGGACCTTTCAAAATTTTCTTGGAATTTTCTAATCAACATACTAATTTCCATGATTATTTTAAGGAAATAATGTGCAAAAACTTGAAAAATATTGATCTCTGTCTAGGAACCTCCTCTGACTTTGGAAAAA
>NW_018246610.1:78577-81447 GCF_001263595.1 Phalaenopsis equestris
CCCCCCGCGCCACCCCCCCATTTGACGTCGCCGTCCATGCCAGCAGCCACACATCCCGTTGTTTGTGTAAAGAAGCACTGTCCGGCTTCATCTTGGTCGTCCATTGGATACACGCTTGATAAAACGACTCGTCGTCATCGTCCCCGATAGAATGATCCCAAAACCGTCCACACTAAAACCCTAAGATCTCAGCCTAGACACAACCAAATCACTTTGGGTTTGATCCTATGGACTCGTCTAAGTAAGATGAACACATACATACGGTAATCATGCAATTAAATTAAGCCTAATGAAATGTAGAATCAAAATAGGCTCGAGAGGGAGATCAAATGGTGGCTCTCGTTTTGGCCATTTTTCAGCCACCAAGGTGGCTGGTCGGCCAGAGAGTGGTCACCTCTTAGCTCAGGAAGGTCAGGGGATGGCTAATGATGGTTAACTCCCTATGACAATCAATGTGGGGAGATTTTGTGGTTAATGCCAAAAAAAGGGAATGAATCCCTTAATTTGGAGATCCATTGGTTCATAGCATGTTTTTGTGGATTTAGGGTGGTTTAGCCTGGTCCTTAAGAGGAGCTTAATGGCTGTGGAGTCATAAAGTTGGTGGCTTTAAGGTGGCTAGGCCAATTTTGGTGCATAGGTTCATGTGGGTCAAAATGGCTAGATGTTTAGTTTAGGTTAGGCTAGCCATGTAAATTAGCCCCAATGATTGATCACAATTGTGTGATTGTAATGAAGATTTTTGGTGAATGATTGAAATGATTTTGAGTTCAATTGGGGGTTCAATTTTAAGGATTTTGAAATTTTGGTAACTTTGGGCATGTTGGACTAGACTTTTGTTTAGGTTGAGCTAGGCTTGAAATTTGGTTCAATTGAATTATCTAAATGATCAAGGAAGATGTTATGGAGATTTTTCATGAAGTAATGGTGTGGAAATTTTGGGGTTAAGGCTTTCAATTTGGTGGAATTTGGGGATATAGCCAATTTGGGAAAAATTTGGGGGATTTTGAACTTAAGTCAAAATTAAATGAAATTGAGGCTTCACCAGGGCTAATTGAAGGTCACTTTTGATATTTAAGATTGTTATAAAGAGTTTTAAATATAAATTGTAGCAAATTGTGTAGGCTATGGGGTTCAATTTGGTGCGATTAAGTCATGTAGCCAAAATTGGGGGTGTGACCTAGATCAAAATTAGGCTCATAGAATGGGCCAATTAAGATTGAATTTGGTTTAAATTGGTCATATGGAAGGTGAATTTGAGTTTAAGATTAAAATTATGGGAAATTGGGACAAAATTGATGGACATTTGAGGTAAATTTGGGGGAATTGTGCCTTTAAAGGCAATTTGGGGGTTTTGGTCAAAATGATCAATATGGTCAAATTGGGTCCAATTAAGCGGTCAAAATGAATTTTGGGAACATTTGGAGTGATTTTGGAGGTTTTGGGAAAGTTTGGGGTGTCAAGGGTATTTTTATAATTTTAGCAATTTTGGGGGTATTTGGGTAAATTTGGCATTTTTGGGTAGTTTTGGGTAATTTGGGTATTTTCAAAAGTTTTGAAATGAGTTTTGAACAAATTTGGATATTTTGGATGAATTTGGGAATTTTGGAAATTTTGGCCAAATTTAGGGCTCCAATGGGGGTATGTAAGTAATTTGGGGGAGTTTAGGGGCAAAAGGCCAAGTTGAATACTTTAAGTAGAATTGGGGAGCTAATCACCATAAATGAGCTATGGACCAATGGAATCCTCATTTGGGTCCTCTATGTACTGGTCTTAGCTAAACCCTAGCCTAGGGCTAGTGGGTTTAGGGGACCATCTACGCAAGTCTCCCAAAAGATCAAGGGATCAAAGTCAACAAATATTGGGTTTAGGGTTGTGAGTGGGTATAGGTGATAATGAGTGCAAGTGAGTGCCTTTGCCCTAGACCAACACAGAGAGTCAACCAAAAGGGCAAGCAGTCCTATGGGAACTCACCTTGAGCTCCCCCATACTGACCCCACTTACTAAGTGCTAGAGGTTAGAACTAATATGTAGAGCTTCAAGTTGAGCAAAGAGGAGTGTAGAATTTATAATGGTAAGGTTTCCTTTTCTAGTTTTCCAGGAATAATCAACTGGAAAGTCCTATGGCCAGACCTTAGGCTACTAAAAAGGAAAATTAAATCTCAACCAAAAGTAAGGTCAACAGTTTATATGGGGACATTCCTATGAGAGTCTTATAAGCAGTTATGCATGCCCATAATGCAGCATCTAATATAGCAGACCAATCCAATTTATAAGAATTTTCAGCTTTTCCTAAAACTCATTTAATTTCACAATTTGATATCTCTGCTAGATCGCTAGTTTGAGGATGATAAGCAATATAGAATCTATGCATAATATCAAATTTCTTAATCAATTTTTTGATTCTCTCATTCCTAAAATGAGATCCTCTATTGATAATAATTACTCTCGACATTCCATATCTTATAAAAATATTTTTAATTAAAAATTTAGAAACACTCTGAGCATCACATCTAGGTAGAATAATAGCTTTAATCCATTTGGACATATAATCAACAACAAGTAATATATATAAATTCTCAAATGAAGGCATAAATGGTCCCATAAAATCTAATCCCCACACATCAAAAATTTCAACTTCTAATATGTAATTTAGAGGCATTTAATTTCTTCTAAAAATATTTTCTGCTCGTTGACATCGATTGCATGTTTTTATATATTCACTAACATCACTAAAAAGAGTAGGCCAAAAAAATCCACCTTGCTGACCAGAGGAAAATATGTTAAGATTTTCATACATATTTTATACTGTTTTTGATGATATTGCACTTTAAAGAAAGGTATTTTTGATGTTTTGTTGCAGTAATGATGAA
>NW_018246610.1:81920-82849 GCF_001263595.1 Phalaenopsis equestris
GAGGAACTTTGAGGAGTGTTCTTGGGGAGAAATTTATAGAAAAGTTATTTAATTGTTGTAGTTTGTATGGCTTTGATTTTATTTATGAATTTCGAGTTTTGCTGTGTTTTCTCCATGAGATTTGAGTAGTTTTCTCTATCTTTCTCCTTGTCTTGAGATTTGTGAAATGGTGAATTGAATTGGTGAAGCCATGAAAATGTTTAAGAAATTGTGATGATCTTTTCTCGATCTTAATTTACTTTCAATCTGGCCAATTGATTTGTTAAAATATGTTGAGTTTTACAACTAAAGTGAAGATTACATCTAAGATTCAGGGAGGTCAAAACCCTTAGAAGTTGGGTGCAAATAAATAAAGAAATAATATTATCGGGCATATAATTGAAGATTTTAGAGTGACAGACTAAAATCCCCAATTTCGTTTGGGTGCTGAAGTGTAGATGTTAGCCCTCAGGTGAGGAGAACGTGGGAGCTCCAAAGTGAGAGCCGGTATGCTCCTAGCCTAGCCGCAGCTTCAGTAAACAAGCGTAGGATTAGTCAATGTTTTTTATGCCTGGACCAAAGGGTAAAGAATAGGTATGCTCCTATTTGGCACAATCTAAATTGAACTAATTCACTTTATCCGTTCTCTATAATTTCTTAACAAGGAGAAGGATGCTTTCTTATATATTGAATATCACAATTAGACCCTCCTCAGTATCATTATTTATTTAATATTTATTAAAATTATCTATTTATTTCAATTGCCTGTTAGTGGCAGATAAGAAAATTGAACTTCGTTGTTTTGATTAAAGTATTGCTTTTTCTAAAATCTTAGTTCGTAATTCCAAACCACTCCTTGTGGGATCGATATCTAGGAGTCCATTAGAGCTCTATATTACTTGAGTGATACGTATACTTGCGTTGATAAGTGTGACTTTACAATTATTGAA
>NW_018246610.1:82863-83086 GCF_001263595.1 Phalaenopsis equestris
TGAATATTTATTACGTCCATATTTATCTTATATTTTTAAGCATATATAAAGTCACAGTCAAGTTTTTGGCGTCGTTGTCGGGGAGTGAGTAAACAAAAATCGCAATTAGAGTAACGGGTAATTTAGGATTATTAGAAAATTTTTACTTGAATTATAACTTATTTTTATATTTAGTTAATTATATTGCCGTGTACTGATTTCAAATTGTATGCGTGAATTTGGA
>NW_018246611.1:0-347 GCF_001263595.1 Phalaenopsis equestris
AAATATTAATTTCATTTTTAGAAAAGTGTTTATGATCACTCAATCAATATTTTGTATTGAATAATGTCTGGAAGTTTCTTAGGACTAATTTGAGTTATTTTAATTACAAATTCATGCATACATGCTAGAGCTAAATTTAATAAGCCTGTGATAAATGTCGAAGCACCCAATTATTAGGCTAGAATAAGCTGGCTTTGATCAAAAGAAGTCTGCGGATTGTCATCTACATTTTTCTTAAAGGGGGCAATAACATACAAATAACTTGAAATTTATTATTAACAAATCAACCCCTCGCTTTCATCCAATTTTCAAATACTCACTCAAATATTAAAATTTATGATAAAACC
>NW_018246612.1:0-2161 GCF_001263595.1 Phalaenopsis equestris
TCATTGCTAGAGCATCCCTTAGTGCTTGCTACATTCCGTGGACACCATTCTGATAGAACCAGAGGGAGAGACAGGAACTATTCCTTGAATCAGAAGGTCGGACAAGTTGGAGGCACACGCGGGGGAAGATTTACATCTAGACCTTTCATTAGTTACCAAATCTGTCATAAAATGGGACACTCGGTAGCCGGTTGTTTGCACAGGACTAACTTCGATTACACCCCATCGATTCATGTTCAAGCTCTTACTACTACAACCAAGAATTGGGTACTTGATTCTGGTGCAATAACTCACTTCACCGCTGATCTCCATCATATTTCACAAGCTACTCTGTATAATGGAATTGAGCAGGTACTGGTAGGGAATGGTCAAGCTGCCTTGATTCATCACAAAAGAGATGGTATTCTTCCCACTCCTCAGCGTAAGCTTAAACTCATAAAAATCTATCATACCCCATCTCTTTCTCATAATCTTTTATCTATTCACCAACTAATCAAAGACAACAATATTTGTGTATCTTTTGACTCTTCTGGTTTTGTCATATCTGACCCATTGATGTACCAAATACTCCTCAGGGGTCCCAGTACTAATGGACTCTACTCAGTTCCCTCATCTATATATCTACCACAAGCATTTACTACTATTTCTAAATTACAACATTTTGAATTGTGGCATCAATGTTTGGAGCATCCACATCCACAAATTTTTTCTGCTATCTTCTATCAACAAAGTTTTGTTGGATATATTCTATGTGTAATGAATTTGAAGCTACACAAATCACTCATTAAACTTCTCCAACATCAATTTAATGTTTAAATCAAGATTTTCTGCTCCAATGGTGGGAAATAACACAACAATAAATCCTTCCAAATATATCTCACTCACCTCAACATTCTTCATCAATTTTCTAGTTCGTGCACACCCAAGAAAATTTGGTTTATTGAAAGGAAACATTGACATTTCCTTGAAACAACTCGTGCTCTCCTACATCAAGACCTTCTATATAAATTAAGGATTGATGCACTCACTACAGCTTTGCATCTCATTAATAGAATGCCCACAATAACTACTCATCTTATCTCACCATATGAACATCTTCATAAATGTCCACCATCGTATACCTACCTTTGAGTTTTTGGATGTGCATGTTATTCGTGGAGGAAACCTCAAGCAGCCCACGATTTTGGCTCACACATCACTTCTATGGGTATTCTTTGGTTATTCTCTTCAATACAAGGGTTACAAATATTTTCATCCACTCACTCAAAAAATTTTTGTGTCTGGACATGTGGTGTTTGATGAACATCATTTTCCCTATTATATGCTATCTACCACCAACTCTACACCTCCACAACCCCGAGCGCAAAATCTTCCACCATTTATTTCCACTCCCTCGCTCACGATCAATCTCGTCCAACTGAGCATGGATGCTCCTTTTATTCCATCGAGTTCTTCCTCCCAAACTACATCTTCTGCTCCCAATTTATCAACCAATCCACTACTAAACCCAATTCCATTGACAAACTCACCTCCTCCCAACAACTCTATCCCACCTTAAAACCCTATGTGCACCAGATCTTGCACAGGTCATCTCAAACCACTTCAGAAGATGAATCTTCTCTATCAGCTTAACAGGCTCTTCAATCCCACCATTTATGCTCAAACATTCAAAGATCCTAAGTGATGGCAAGCCAAGGAGGTTGAATTTAATTATCTTCAGCATTAGGCTACATGGCTTCTTGTTCCCTCACTGACTTATCAGGTTATTCTTGGTTCTCGGTGGGCATATCATATCAAAATTAATTCAAATGGTATGATAATTAGATACAAGGCTTCCCTTATTGAGCAAGATAATCAACAAGAATAGAATATCAATTATTTTGAGAACTTTAGTCTGGTGGCGAAGATGCCTACAATTCACATTTTTCTAACCCTTGCTCTACCAAACAATTGGTCGTTGCTTCAATTTGACATATCAAATGCCTTTCTTTACATCACACTAAATAAAACTATTTATATGAGGAAACCACTAGGATTCCAAGATTCATAGTTTTTTAATCAGGTTTGCCTCCCCAAGAAATTTTTGTATAGCGACTGCCTTTTTCCATTCCTAAGGTTTTACAACAAGGAAAGTTGACTCACTGTTACTCACACATACTTA
>NW_018246613.1:0-299 GCF_001263595.1 Phalaenopsis equestris
TTTTTAGTATATTTGGCATATACTTTTTTTTATATTAAAGTGATCAGATGTGTAACAATGATCTTTCAAAGGTGAAATTGCTACTATAAAAAAAAAATTCATTAATATTTTTAATCATTTGTACGCATATAACCACTAAAAAATATTTAGTATTTGTTGAATCCTAATTTGTGGAGCACCGAAGGGATTAGGGCATTTGAAGCAAGAAAGAGAGAGGGAGAGAGGAGTGCACAATGAATTGCTTCTATAAGACAAAATGGAATATTCTTGGGCTTTTGTGACTCTTTTTATGTTATCAA
>NW_018246614.1:0-427 GCF_001263595.1 Phalaenopsis equestris
TTTTATTAAGTCTTAACAAAATTTAATGAAATTTAATAAAACTTAAAAAATTTTATACAACTTAAAACAAACAAAATTCAATAAATTTTAACCAATCTTGACAAAAATCAATAATTGTTAAATCTTTAAACAAGCTTTAGTGGATTTAAAAAATTAATCTAATAATTGTTAAATTAATCTTAATAATATTCAAATAAACTTTAATAATCCAAACATAAACATTGAAATAAACTTAAAAAAAATAATCTTATAACTCAAGCAATGCTTCTGGATTTGGATAATCCTTATAGGGAAGGTAATATGCTGCTTAAGTTGGAAATCAAGAGAGTCGATGAGGCCATTTCTTGGGACTTCATGATTAAGGAGCATACTTCCATTGGCTTCTCCCAAGTCTTTTATAACAAGGGAGACCTCCTATTATTTAATT
>NW_018246615.1:0-394 GCF_001263595.1 Phalaenopsis equestris
CTAGGCGGAGTATTTTGTACACCCGCATTAAAATCTCAAATTAGGTCATCATGATCACTTTTTGGACAAGAACACATTCTATGTGACTTGGGTTACTTTATACATTTGACATCTGACACTTCTTGAACCATGTGACGTTCTAATTAGCTCTGTCATGGGGATGTCTTGTCTCATGACGAGCCTTTGGCTCCATAGCCATATGTTTTAATGTTACTAAAGCCATACGACATACTAGTCAACTCTATTACAAGAACATCTCGTCTCTAGACGTGTTAGGATTTATCGCGACATACTGCGACGTTGCGCACTGTGGGGACCGCTTGGCTCGACCTCACTGACCCATCTCAAATTGCTAAACCGCTTTGTCCATCTAGCATGTTATGCCTCTCGAACT
>NW_018246616.1:0-3025 GCF_001263595.1 Phalaenopsis equestris
GAGAGAGACCGAGAAGAGGTCTCAAAGATTATATTGAACTCGAGCATCTTGTCAGCCAGAATATTGGGCTTGTCGAAGCATTTTTGGACGACAAAATTATTTGGAATGAGGGAGAGAGAGAGGAGAGAGAGAGAACTCCCTCTCTCTTAGCTTGGCATTCTTTCTATACTAGGAGAGAAAATAACAAAAAAATATCTTAAGTATTGTACGACTCACTTCCATGATGTCTTGATTGAAAAACTGTAATGTAGCTGTTTGACAACGCTTTTAAAGTTGGGCGGACCTACGTCATTGCTGGTAAGTAGTTGTATCTCTTTGTGCAGGTTGTACTGCCCCTTATTGGTAGCAGAGATTAGTTCAGCTAGTTTGATAGATGAGCTGGGTTTAATCATTTTGAAAGGTGGGCTTAGTTCAGTCATTTTGGTAGGTGGGCACAGTTCAGCCACTTCAACATATGGGCTCAATTCTTTGGAGATTTCCAAACTTTTGTTTTAGGGAGAAAGAGAGGGGGAAGAGAGAGAAGAACCCCTCTCTTTTAGCATGACTTTCCTTTTAAACAAGGCGGAAAAATAATAAAAAATATCTTTAATACTGCACAACTCTCATCCATGTTGTCTTGATGAAAAAAATCATGATGTGGATGCCAATTAGTATTCTTAAAGATGGAGGGACCTGCATCCTTACTGGTAATGATTACCATCTCTAGTAGTTGTATCTCTCTAGATGGGCTAAGCTGCCCCTATGGGTGGAAAAGACAAGTTAAATCACTTCGGCAAATGAACATGATTTAGCCACTTCGGCAGGTGAGCTCGGTTTAGTCACTTTGAAAGACGGGTTCAAAATACACTAAAAAAATCATATACAATCATGTTTATTTATGCAGTTGTTTAGCCTTTTTTAAATGTTAACAATGACGATAAAAAAATAAATAATTTGCAAGAACAAAACTCAAAATAGTTAGCAAAAAAAAAAACCAACAATAATAATAATAATAATAATGCACATTATAGAGAAAAAGCAGCACAATGGCTTTATAAAATCTTGCAAGTCAAATAAAAAAAATTGTAATGGCTAAAATTTACATAAATGCAAAATTATGTGCACAACTTTAAGAAAATTCAGCCCACATCAAAATTACATTAAAAGTACACGAAAGCGTCAAATGTAGTCATGGTCTTGTGGTCGGGGCCTCATCTCCCATTCCGTAAAGCAAGTTCAATTCACATTAGCCTCACTAATACGCAGTGCTCTTAAATCCTCGTCTTCCAAAACAATAAAACAAAGTCAAGGGTAAAGTCAAGCTCATTTGCACCTCTGTGGAAAACTATTAAATATTGATAAGAAAAATTGGACAAATTCTTGTCTAAAAATTCAAATAAGTATGTTATTATATTAACTCTCAAAATGGAGCAAGACTCAGGTAAAGAGAGAATATTACTTGCGGAGTTTATACAACGAGATTGCACAAATTGTAGAGTTTGTTGAGGTATGAAGTTTGAAGCACTTGCAAATACAAGGAAGCGGGGTATTTCGCGAGGGCGCACATGCGCCATGACGACCCGCCCCGCTTGCTGTTTTGAGACAGAGGGTGCAACATGCTTGCACCCATTTGGGGGAGCCTACGTCAGGGTTTGCAGCACCCCCCATGCCATCTATCAGTGGGTGCTTTTGCGCTCGATTATAGATGACTCAACATCCCCCTCCAAGGAGTAGTTTGGGCATGCCAGGTACGATTGGTCATGTTAGAGCCTTTAGTTTGAGATTTTGATCGACGAAGGGATTATGCTCTCGCACGTAGTTATTTCAACAAAGATCTCCTAAATGAGAGAAATGTTGGGGGGAAGATTTTAACGTATTTTTCCCTTGTTGGATCGAGAAGAAGTGTTTGGAGCAAAGCCCTAAAGTTCCATCGATTCTAAAGAGACTTGAGTGAGTATTTTGTACTTTTCTGAATTTTTAAAGTGGGAATTTTTGTAGCGGTGTGGCTCCATGATTTTTTTTGTTCTTGAGTTTTTACTGCGTTTGAATGTTTTATTTTGATTTTCCTAAATTAGTAGGATCATATTCCACAATATGATTTTAATTTCAAGTTAATCAAATTCTTAATGAAAATATAAAACTTCCATCCAATAAAAATCAATACACAAAATTCGGTCCGAATGAAATAGCGATGGTCTATTTCTCCGAGAAAAATATTACATCAGGACTCTTGATGTAGAGCTACATTCGGATTGGAATATCCGGCTGTGTTACGAGAATATTTCATTTACATTATTTGTAAAAATGATGTGTTATTTGAGTATTATAGGGTGTTATTTGATTATATTTTGTGTTGTTATTAGAATATTTAACAGATTTCTTGTTGATTTCCAGCCCTAAGGGTCTATTTCTCCGAAATTACAGTCTTGACAATGAAAAAATATTACATCAGTACTACGCACGTAGAGTAACGTCCGTACCCAATGAATCACGCCATGATACCCTACGCGACGCAAAAAAAAACGGCGCAGTAACACGGGGAATATTCCTCCCGTGTTATTCATGTGTTATTCATGTGTTATTGTGTTATTATAACACCAGGAATATTCCCAGGATATAATAACACATGAATAACACACAATAACACATGAATAACACGGGAGATAATATTCCCCCGTGTTACTGGGCCGTTTTTTTTTCTGTCGGGAATATTTCTCGTGTTATTCAAGTGTTATTGTGTGTTATTCATGTGTTATTATATCCTGAGAATATTTTTGGTGTTATAATAATACAATAACACATCAATAACACATCAATAACACACAATAACACATGAATAACGCGCAATAACACATGAATAACACAGGAGGAAATATTCCTCGTGTTACTGCACCGTTTTTTTTCTATGCCACATGAGATGTCGTGGTGTGTTTTGATTGGTGTGTTTTGATTGGGTATGCAAACGATGGGTAGTTCTGACGTAATATTTTTTTTCCTTTGTTCATGGTCACTCCTGTCCTCTTGCTTTCTCTTCCTCTTCCTCTCT
>NW_018246617.1:0-522 GCF_001263595.1 Phalaenopsis equestris
AGAAGATTAGTCTTTTCTCATATACCACCACACTATAACACTTAGTTACCATTAGTGTATGTTGATGACATACTCATGACATGCAACTCGCCCACCCTTATAACACTAATACACAACCTCAACTACAACTTTAGTCTCAAACAATTAGGCCTCATCGAACAATTAACCCCTAAAGTTCAGAGTAAACAATCTTAATTTCATCACTGATCATAATCAATATAACCATATGCTATAAGTGATACATAGTGTGATAACCATAAACTATGTTTGGTCTATAGCATAAAATATTGAGATATAGATGGCATCATATTTTTCAATTTAAATAAAATGGTTCTAAATTCTAATGGACAAATATATAAGGTATATTATGAAAATAAATAAAATTATATGAATATGTACAAGTTAATAGATAATTAACTTGACCAACTATGCTTAAATTTAACAAGTGGTCAACATTAATTATTGTAGGAAAAAAAAATGTTTACACAAGTATATGAAAATGAACATATCTGTCAATTCCTA
>NW_018246618.1:0-2677 GCF_001263595.1 Phalaenopsis equestris
ACAATAATATCGAAACACGGAGCCTTGAGACATCAGATTTAATTAGGCGAAAATTTTAAAATGGCAAAGTTAATTTTTTTTAAATCGACGCATAAAAAAAATATAAATCAATAAAGTCGTCAACTTAACGACAACCCAGTTGCCAACAAAGTCCAGTCACCGTTGAGTTGGCCTCAGTTCTATCTTAAAACCTATTTTTTTTATCTTCCTTGTTCACTCGTGAATCTTTTGCCCACTCGACCGACCCCCCTATCCTAGCGAAAATTGCCTGCCATTGGCCTCATTCGGCGAAGACTGCGGCTATTGATGACGACGTCGCTTCCCGCAGCGAGGACCTATTCCTTTACTCGCGGCTTGCCTGTCCAACCCCCTGAAGGCTTGCCCACAGGTGAAATCACATAAAATTAACTTGTATCTGACGACTCACAGTACTTTTGATAGTTATGGGTTGACATCATTTAATAGACAACTATTTGGGCATACTGAGGTGCCCCGACAGTCAGAGAATGCATTTTTCAGTAAATTTTTGAGCTTGAGCTATTAAAAGGTTTCAAGATCCTGACATTAGCATCATAGAAGAGTATGATTGATCTAACAGACCGCATAGTCTTGTTTGAGTTGACTGTGTGTCTGCTATGGATCACCAATGTGTAGAAATATCGTCTCTTATTTACAACGTTGAGAGAGTCAGCTCTCAGGTGATTCAAGGGATTGCCTTCAGGAGTCATGACATTGTTTATTGACTCGAGCAAGCGAGAAGCCGCAAATAAGTTTGCATGCCCTCCTGCAGATCGTACGAGGATAGAACAAGAGCCTCCACCCGTTCATCACTCACTTTTATAAATAGATAATGGAAGCGCGGGATCTGAAACCCACAATAGCTTACGTTGCCCCTTGCTCAAGAACTGAAGGAAGAACCATTCTGATACGCACTTGGCTTGCAATAATCAAAGATGCTAGTCGAGTTATTAGAACAAGCCAACAAACATATATTAAAAAAAATACAACTCTTATTTCACATCATTCAGAATCGATCAAGTGAGTCAACCACCATCCACCAAATATAACTGACCATAAAATAAGCCAGAAGCCAAGACACATTCCTTGCCACTCGGCTTAAACTTACCTCGAAGGCTCACAAAGGCACTTGAATCAATGAGCGATTGACAAAGCATACTGCCAAAAAAGTCAGTTCCGATATCCTGACCAACTCTCTACTTGACAATGAAAATGTGCTGTCATTCCAGTTCTTAGATTTTATTGTCAAGTTCATAATAATGGTTAAGTTAAATTTTTCTAATTACACATATTTCCTAGCTCTCACTAACACTTGGAGTACTTGGGAAGTTCATCTAAGGAATCGTCAAAGTCCAATCGACACTCGAGGAACTCAAACCATCCCGCTAACAGTGGTTTCACCTGAGCAGCAAAACCAATAGATACACTAGACATCCGATTGGTAAAGAATTTCCACGATTGACAACGATGTAAGTTGTCCAATCAACAAAGATTTTCCAAAAACAGACAATGATGAATAAATGTCTTATTGATAAAAATCATCTAAATTTGATTGACAAAGACAATGTGCACCTTTGAAGCTTTAAATATAAAACCGAAAAAAGAAAACATACTTGGATTATTTAGAACTATCAATCAATTTCCATATACAATTAATTGTTGTATCTAAATTTTACTATTCAACATGAAAAAAACATGATGGTGGTTTCTAAAGTGTACTTTAAGAGATCATATTATATAACTGAGAGCTCATTCAAATGGTAACACACTACACATTCTCCTAAAATAATCAATGCACATAATCTACTTTAAAATCAATTATTATTGCTTTTGGCTCATATTGGGTTAGAGCCAACAAGTTTCTCCTTAGTCTATGCCCGATAAGTCATAATTAAGATTATTGATCCAACAAGTTTCTCCATAGTGATTTGCCCAATGAGTCATAATTAAGTTTATCATTGATTTATTATTTTAACCTCCAATAAACTAGTGCATTATGATACAAGGCTCCAAATATCAAGTATGCCCGAGTGCACCAACTTTCTAAGTTGCAAACTTAGTTAATGAATAATTTATAATAGTAAAACATATGTAAAGATTATCTAATCTAATTTTTTTAAAACAAAAACTCAAAAAAATTCTTATTGCATATATACATAACTATTTATTCAATTCATATTTTCTCTAAATATATGTCTAAAATTTGCTTCAATTGAATAAAGACTTAAATATGAGGTCATTATATCAATAGTCAATGGGTTTATAGTACCTTCAATAGGTGATTCTTTTAAACGATTGATTCATTCATATGTGCTTAATGGCAGTAAAACTTATTTTTATTCCTAGTGTATATGAAGAACTTAATGAATTCTTTCATTAGATTCAACGACACTACAAATTGGGGTGGGCATTTTTAGTGGACTCGATAGTCGATGGTGATAACACACTTATGGAGTTATGTTCATTTTTTTTTTTATGTTGCCTTCAATTACACCTTTTTCTCTTATGTTAGCAATTGTTGCATCATTTATAGGTGTTGGATTACTTAGCCTTGCATCATACTTATTACAAACATAAGCTCTTTTAATTTTGAAATGTTTATTTAGCTTTTCCCTAAAGCATGGAGTTAAATTATTTTTCAATTTAGTCGACACATTAA
>NW_018246619.1:0-282 GCF_001263595.1 Phalaenopsis equestris
GTGGGAAAGATGCTCGTTGGACATCCAATAAGTTTTAACAACATATTTTGCATGAGTGTACCCATTTTTTGTATCTCCTTTACGAGTTACGTAGGAACCACGAACTTTGATGCTCATCTAGAACGACTACAAGGGAGGTGTTGACAATTACGTTGTACATTCTATCTCAGAAATGTAAATCAGAGGAACAATGGAGCGATTCCAGCATTCCTCAGAGATAATAAGCAGATACTTCTTTGAAGGTCTGGGAGCACTAGTTAGCTTAGCATCAAACATAATTAA
>NW_018246620.1:0-1716 GCF_001263595.1 Phalaenopsis equestris
TATCATCCAAATAAGAAATAAACTAACATACTTTAGGGATACGTGATAAAATCATAAGGTTCAAAGACATACCTGCAAATAATAAAGAGAACTAGGATAAAGCTCCGAGCATTGAGGATGATGGTAATTGCAAGGGCTATGAAAATTTGGGCATTGCGAAGCACCAAAAATTTAGAGCTTATTAGTGCAACAAGATCGTGTAGAGTAGTGCGAGCTACGAGTAACAATATAATGAGAGTTGTGAAAGCATCAAAAGAGAGAAATGATCAAGTGTTGAAACAATTAAGGGAATGAGTAAAAGATTAATAATTTGAAGTTTAGGATTTCCTTCACATATATATTTTTAAGACTTTAGAGCACATATTATTTTAGCTTTTTAGGTCTAGGGGCCTAAATCATTTAGAAGTTTCTAGAGGCTAAAAACAATGATGTAATGAATATATTAAACATATTCACGATTATTTTAGGTAAACATTCATTTAATTTTGGAAGTAGCTAAAAATTAACCTTTAATTATCTAAAATGTTAACTAAAATTTCGATCAAGCCTAGCATTGACTACATTATTGGGTCTTAAAAAACAAGTTTTAGAGTTGTACATGTATTTTTTTTTTAATCAAACATTAATTGCTTTATAGGAATGAATCTTTATATGTTTGTGTTATTTAGCATAAATAAATTGAAAACCAATATCTTTAAGATTGTTTATTTAGTATTCTAGTGTTTATAAAAAAAATAATTATGTTTATTTAATTAATTAATAAAACTATCATGAATGAAATCTAGTTAAGAGATAAGTCTCTTATTAAGTATATTGGTTAACTTGTCGTCTTAGCCTCTAAACTTATAAGAAGTATTGTTAGATACACAACTGTTTTATTAAAGGGTTTCTGGAGTGTCTAACTGTGGATCTCCTTTGAGCATGATGTAATGGGACCACTGACATTAAGAAAAAAATTCTCAACTGTATTTTGAGTCTTTGAACTATGGTAAATATTGTATGCTAAAGTTTCTCCATCTCATTGTATAATTGGAAAAAGAATTTTGCGAATGTTGAATGATCATAACTAAGCCTCCAATTATGACATGAAGTCACACCTTAAAAAATATCATGATGAATAGATCTTTAGTACTATAAATATCTTGACTAAATAGTTCAAAAAGTGATCATACATCTAAAATGCCACCCTCAGAAGTCTTCTCACAAAATTTCATGATAGAAGGATATCACTCCTCCAATCTCGCAACATATAGCTTGATATTGAGATGCTGCCTAAGATTCCTTTAACCATTAAATTGAGTAAATCTAGATGAAAGGAAAACTAGTAGAAATCGGTTCTGCTTATATTCTACTGGATAGAGGTGACATTTTTTTGCATTGGATAACTAGATGTCCTGGATGATTTGGTTTGCTTAACCTTCTTACGAATCATATCATATATATGTTTTATCAATAATCATGCTAATTGAATATTTGTTGGTGTAATCGATAGCACTAGTGGAGACACATATGCTGATGTGGGTGTCACTCTCTATAAATAATTTTTGAATTTATTTTGCGGGTTACACTAAATCAAAAAGTAATGTTTGTTGATTGAATTGAGATACTAAATGTTAGTTGAGTTAACGTCACCAACATGTCCCATTTTATCTTACCAAAAAAATGAACTTGTACAGTATGATTATTCTTCTCTTGTAGCTTTGAAAGTATACTTAT
>NW_018246621.1:0-1356 GCF_001263595.1 Phalaenopsis equestris
AGTAGATTCCATCCTCTGACAGACACTGATGGATACGAGAGTATCCAAAGGATCGCTGCCGCGTTACCGTCACTTTATGGACATAGTGAGGAGAGGAAAAAGTTAACTCCTATCACTCGAGTTAGTGCAATTTTCAGAAGGCTTGCTACCAAATAAGGATGTTCGGTTGGCGAGTTACTTAAATGAGTGGGAAATGCAATTTCTCCTTGCATGAAGAAGGAAATTTTGAAGGGTGTCAATTCTATCAGACAGTCCCACAAGACTGCTGGAGTGCCACCTACTTATATCCCCGTTTGGTTCCGTTTAGGGAACAAGATTGATACTGCAGTGGTTGCAACTGATTATACTTCCTCCAGGACTGTAGGTCATCGCCTGGCTAAATCAAAACTGGGTTTGAAGATCTTACCCATCACCCGTCATGAAGATACTCCTACAATCCCAAAAGCAAAGACTAGAAGCTTACCTGTCACTGTAGCCGGTCTACACCATGGGGATTATACTTTCCCTCGACATACTGATGTTTCTAATAAGACTCTCCATCCTGAGACATCATCCTCGAAAACGAAAAAGGTATGGGTACCCAAGGTGGCCGCACCGATATAGTCCAGTGAGCCTGTAAGACAGAAAGTGAAACCAGGATCTGAGATCTCTGACATTGTCGCGACAATAGCCAGCGAGATGGAGGAACAAATAGAGGATGTTCATCAGGATCCTCCAGATCTTAAAGCAATCAAGGAATCGATAATTGAAGAGAAAGTTGAGAAACTCAGGATCAAGATTTCCGAGTTAGCTAGAGAGCACGGAGTTTCCGTCGATAGCGACAAAGAAGATTTTGATTACAATGATTACCTGGATGAGGATTTCATAAAGAGAATGCCGTAAATGAGCTACATAGGGTTATCCTCCTGAGGGATGAGCAAGTTAGTCTACTGGAGAAAAGAATAGAAGAGATGACTGCAGCTATGACCGCCATGGCCACCATTCAGAGGCAATCACAAGCACCGCAATTGGCTTTTCCAGAGATTAATCAGCTAGAAATTATGCACATTGCAGATGAAAGGAGAGAGGTTGCTTCAGCAAACAGAGACGAGCAACATAGAAAGGATTCTCCATCAAGTGCCAGAAAAGGAATTTAAGCAAATGGTTGAACAAGTGCGGGACGCCTTAGCCCAATCCAAGGGTTGTGCATCAATTTTGAAGGGTAGACTTTACCTAGAGGAGTTTGATGTCATGCCTTTCCCAAAGCGTTTTGTGACCCCAAACTTCAAGATATTCGATGGGACTGGAAATCCCATACAGCATATAGTACATTTTTGAGCCAGTTATGGCAACACAAGGAATAATGAAGCTCTAATC
>NW_018246621.1:1391-12010 GCF_001263595.1 Phalaenopsis equestris
GGAATTGCTTTCAACTGGTACTTGCTTTCAACTGGTACGCTGACTTGCCCAATGGGTCAGTTAAAACGTTTTCTGAATTGGAACAACTATTTGTGAGAAGATTTGTTGGGCCAATGCACCATGTGTCTATCGGAGAACTCATGATGGAAAAGCAAAAGTCTAACAAAACTTTGATAAACTATATTTTGAGGTGGAGAAACCTTAGCATGAAATGTAAACCTCAGCTAGAGGAACATCATACAATTGAAATTCTACTCAAGAGCATTCATGTGCTAGTAGCTTTCATGCTTAAGGGACTCACTATTAAATCCTTCGAGAAGCTACTCAGTAAAGCCAGCAGTCTTCAAGAGGAGATTAAGCACATGGAGCCACATGAAAAGGCTAAGGTGGCCAAAGTATTCAAAAAGAAATCAGGAGTAGTGGCAACCATTGACAGAGGAAAGCAGTCGATAAAGATATATGCAGAAGAGCATTGTCAGTCTTCATCACAGTACTCTCAGAAATAGAATAATCAATCCAACCAGCGGTCACCTCAAGAAGGAGCACCTCGAACAGGGGATAAAAGAATATCCCTATTGGAATGATAGAAAGTTGTGTATTCCTTCAAGGATGAAGCTGTACCTAAAATATTTAGGAGTCTGATGAAGAAGCTAGAATTCAAACTATTAGATCCAAAGAAGCCCGAAGAGGTGGATAAGAAGAATGAACCAAATTATTGCCCATACCACCGGTTTCTTGGGCACACTATAGAAAAATGCTTCGTCTTTAAAGACCGGCTCGAGAAGAACCTCAAGGAAGAGAATATAATAATCCTGAAGGAGTATCCAAGAGAACCTGAAAAAGATTCCATAAACATGATTTCAGTTGAGTCAATCTCCCCAATTGATCCGTATGTTGGAATAGATGGATGGAGTACAACTTGGGATGAACTCAAGAGGGTCCTTAATCACATACAAGATTCATTGAAACAAGCTTCAACAAACATTGGAGAAGGATGGAATGAGGTATGAAGCAGATCATCCAAGAAGATACTGAACAAGATCTAGTCTGCATCAAAAAAAGCCTATATTCAGAGTCCGCAACTTCCAAGCCCGAGATGAAGATTTCTCCAGAAGATTTGTCATCATCAAGAACAAAGAACAAGAAGAAGAAAAGCATCACTACAAAGATTGATAGTACGGGGAATTGATAGTACGGGGGGTAGGATAGGGGCTACCTCTACTAGATTGGTTATCTTAGATTCAGGGAGGAAAATCTTCAAACCCTTGACTTTGTATGATTATCTTTTTGTCCCTCTGGGATCTTATGACTATAATGATTGTGATTTTGGCTACGTTTTAACTATTTTTGGTGATAACATAACTGATTGTGACTGATCTAGCTTTGATCTCGATCCCCAAAGTGATCCTCAATCCTCAAATCATACTCGAGTTTGATGAACTCGTTGTCAAGTCAAAAGATAACGAGGAGCCAATTCTTGAGCATCACGGTACTCCGCTTACCATCAGCTTAGATGCCAACGCTCGAGCATCATGGTACACCACTTGCCATTAACTTAGATCTCTCCGATGAAGAGGAAAAGACACCAGAAGATTCCACAATGACATCTCAAGAAGAAGAAGTTGTAGAAGTTAATTTAAGGAGCGAAAAAGTGTTACCACCAAACAATCTTTGAAATGAAAAGAAAAATATATAGGATTGAAAAAAATCCAAATGAAAAAGAGAAAAGAAAGAAAAAAAATTATGGAAGTGAGGATATGCCTAATCAAAATTGGCTTCACTGGACCTACCTAAAAGGAAAACTTAACTACATTCCTGAACTTATATTTATGGATTAGAACTTTTACCAGTATTGTTTCCATGAAGTTACTATCATTTGAATATTCTAAGTGACTTAATATTGTAACATATAGTCATTCTTGAAATGAATAGAAGACTAGAACTCTTAAACTTGATAACTAGATAATCTTGTGGCTACAAAGTTAATTCAATTACTTGAATTTTTTCTAAAAATCTCACTATGATATTTATTTAAATCAAACTCATAGTATTTCTGAAACTTTCAGGACTCCCACTCAGTGTACACCTTATATTCTCGTGTACGGGTCCGAGGCTGTGCTACCGCTAGAAATCCAGACACCGTCTCTTAGAGTTGCTATTACCAACGAACTCATAACAGGAGAAAGTGCAAAACTCAGACATGTAGAACTGGAAAATCTTGAGAGAAAATGACTAGAAGCACAACAACATTTGGAGCTTTATCAAGAAAAGATGGTACAAGCCCATGACAAATTGGTTCGCCCATGGACATTCAAAATTGGTGACCTCGTACTTGTGCTCAAAAGGCCTATTCTTGCATGTGACAAAATATGTGGAAGATTTGAGCCAACTTGGGAGGGACCATTTGTCGTTAAAAAGTTCTACACAAGAGGAGCCTACCAGTTAGTGGACTTCCAAGGCGAAAGACCCATGTTACAAATAATTGGACTTATTACGCAACTGACGCTGCTTGCCTCTGCTTGCTTTGAAACTTTGATTGTTTTAGGGTTATCTATATGGCCAAATGTTTATGATCGGGTCCAAATTTTGTAATTAACCTCAATATAATGAGAATTTTGAAAAAATATTTTAAACTTCAATTTTTTTCTTTCCACTTTTAAGTATAATATTCCACTAAATTAAACAAAACTCATACATAAAATTCATTGCACCAAAACAAACTAAAATTTACTTTAATGTACACTTTGTTTTGTTCTTGTTCATGACAAGTTTTGGCCCACTGACGTTTTTCCTGTCGTCTGCAGAAAAATGTCGGGACAGCGGCTGATCTTTGCTTTCCAGGATGGCTGGAACCTCGCATTAAATGAGGAGATGACGTCGCGGGGTGGTACCATAGACTTCAACGTGGATTTCAACCAGGTTGACTTGGACTACGAAGGCCCTCTAATATACGTAGTCAGCGGCAAAGACAAAAAAGGACTTCCCTCATTACTGAGGGTGACCGCTAAAGATAATGTATCACGCAAAGGCAAGAACGTGATAACAGAGCGAGATCCGATGGAGGGGCCCAGCCGTCCGCCCTCCATGATAGCTACACCTGCTGGAGGCTTAATAGCCGCCAATAACGAATGACTACCAAGAACGCAAACTTGCTCACCCCTATTCCTGAGAGGCATATTTATGATCCAAATCTGACGGAAACTTCTGCCAGCTTACCCACCACGGATGAAGAACTGGGGTTTGTGACAGGGTCAAACATGCTTTCATTTTCAGATGTTTTGTCCAAGGGTTGCCCGACATGCAACGTTGAAATACAGACCAGGACATCAGCCACGGGCGCGTTTGTATAATGCCCGAATTGCAATGTTCTGCATCTACAGTGTTTCAATACATTAGAATAATATACTTAAGCACCAACGAGTCTCAGACTTTGGATTTCATGATGGATGAACCATATGTCCCACTGGGGACGAATTAGTATGTACCATGGAGCCCAGAGTCATACATCCCACTAGAGGCCGAGTCTCACATTCCAGAACAACCAGCACCACTTTGGGTTCCCACCAATGCTTGAAGGAAGGAATGCCCGCGACAGCTGCCAACCCTTGGCATGGTAGAATACTACAAGGTAAGTAAAGTAAATAAAAGAGAAATCGAGTTTTATGAATAAGTTCAGGGAAAGTTTGTCAATATATTGGAGGGCCTGGAGCTATATACTAGAGTTTTCTCCGAGACTGGTGAAAGAAGCATTCTAGATTGTATCTTCAACTTAAGAGATAGAGGCCGAGCAGGCCTTCTCATGGAAAGGACATATTCTGAACCAAAGAAATGGATGAGAGTGAAAGGAAGAATCACCATCCAGTGTGGCTGTTGTTATAACTTCACGAATCGATCACATGGGAATCCGTCTGGGATCCTCAGACATGATCAAGTAGATCTGCTACCACCGATGATAAAATGGATGATCAAAAGGATGATCAAATGGAATGTTCTACCTGCTACATGCATTCCCAACAGTTGCATTATCAATATTTATGAAGAGGGTGATTGCCTTCCCCCGCACATTGACCATCATGATTTTGTGAGGCTTTTTTGCACGGTCTCATTCATGAGTAAAAGTAATATTTTTTTTGGAAAAGAAATCGATATCGTCGGCCCTGGTGAATTTAGAGGTTCTGTGGAGATTCCTTTTCCAGTCGATTCAGTACTTATTCTGAAGGGCAACGGTGCAGACGTTGTCAAACATTGCATTCCAGGAGTACGACACCGTAAGGTGTCTGTGACTTTTCGCAGGATGCATGACAGTAAAATACCATATGGATTCAAGCAGGACCCAGAATTGGAGGAGTTACTTCCATACGAGCTGTGAGAAGGTTGTACCTCTAAGTACATGCAAAGGAAACTTCTATCCTGGAGAATGACTTAGAAGATCTTCTTGATCAGGAGCTCAACATACCTTGCACAGAGGGTTCACTTTCTTTCTTCTAGTAGCATGACATGTATCTGATGTATCTAGTCTACAATGTATTTATAGCACGAGATGTTCTCGATGTATTTCAATATGGACTATATAATGTACCTTTTGAGGCATTAGCCTGTGTTTGATTTATGACAACTTTGTTGGAGCAAATTAATGGAAATTTCTCTCAAAATTGTGTCTTTCTGTCAGTTGCCTTTTTGTGCGAGGGATGAAAGCCACGAACCACACGTTGGTTCAAAATTTCAATGAACAAAAAACGAAACAACAATTTTTTTTAAATATAAATGCAAAAGAAAATAATCACCAATTAATAAACAACAAAATAAATTTCTTTTGAAAATCAACCAATTAAAATTAAAACTTTAAAGACATTTTGAAAATTAAATGAGATAAAAATCTGTTGAGTGGAGCCTCTCATTTTTGGAGTTTTCTACTCTTGCGCGCGCAGCACAACCGTTTTTATCTACCTTATCTCTCTTCACAACCCTGCAAAATTTTGCATTCTGCACAAAACCCCACAAAGAAACTCACAAAGCTCTATAAATCTTCTACAAAATCAACCTTTTCACATGATACACTTTTACAAATTCAACACCACAAGCTCTTTATAAATTTCAATTCTTACATCTTTGAATCAGTATCTAAATCTTGATTCTCACACTTTGAAGTCGATACCTAAATTTTGACTCTGTTCTTGGAATTAATACTTACATTTCAGTTCTTGCATCTTTGAATCAGTATCTAAATTCTGATTCTTAACTTTCGAGGTCGATACCTAAATTTTGACTCTCTTCTTGGAATTGATACTTACATTTCAATTCTCACATCTTCGAATCAGTACCTAAATCCTGATTCTCACATTTTGAGGTCGATACTTAAATTTTGACTCTCATCTTCGAATTGATACATACATTTCAATTCTCACATCTTTGAATCAGTACCTAAATCCTGATTCACACATTTTTAGGTCAATACTTAAATTTCGACTCTCATCTTTGAATTGATACTTACATTTCAATTCTCACATCTTCGAATCAATACCTAAATCCTGATTCTCACATTTTAAGGTCGATAACTAAATTTCGACTCTCATCTTCAAATTTATACTTACATTTCAATTCTCACATCTTTGAATCAGTACCTAAATCCTGATTCTCACATTTCGAGGTCGATACCTAAATTTCGACTCTCATCTTCGAATTGATACCCACATTTCAATTCTCAGATCTTCGAATTGATACCTACATTTCAATTCTCACATCTTCAAATCAATACCTAAATCTTGATTCTCACATTTCAATTCTCTCATCTTTGCATTGATACCCACATTTCAATTCTCACATCTTTGAATTGATACCTACATTTCAATTCTCACATCTTTGAATCAGTACATAAATCCTGATTCTCACAATTCGAAGTCGATACCTAAATTTCAACTCTCATCTTTGAATTGATACCTACATTTCAATTCTCACATTTCAAGGTTGATACCTAAATTTTGACTCTCATCTTCAAAATTATACTTACATTTCAATTCTCACATCTTCGAATCAGTACCTAAATTCTGATTCTCATCTTTTGAAGATGGTACCTAAATTCCGACCCTTCTTGTCTTTTTGGAATTGATAGTTAAATTTCAATTTCCACCTTGGTTCAACACTTACATACTGACTCTCATTCTTTGGAAATCTTTGAAGTTTCATAACTCAAAATTCACTCTCTAATCTCCAACGAGAGTCCCTACTCCTTGGTTTCAACCAGACGATCATCTGCTAATTCCCCAACAGAAGCAAATCACACACACAACTCTACACATACTTCCAGGTCTGTTGACTTGAGATTTTGCATTGGTTTTTCTTGATCTCGTCGGTCAACGCCAATACGCGTGGTGTGCTTGCCCAACACAGCACACCTATTGAGGGTCCATTTGTTGACCTCACTTTTGGTTGAGGTTTAGTTTTTCCTCTTTAGTAGCCTAAGGTCTAGCCATAGGACTTTCTTATTCACTATTCTTAGAAAACTAGACATAGAACCCTCACCATTAGAAATTCAACCATCTTCTTTACTTAACTTGAAGTTCCACATATTGATTCTAACCTCTAGCACTTAGTAGGTGGGTCACTATAAGGGGAACTCAAGATGAGTCACTCTTAGGACTGCTGGACCTTAGGATTGACCCTGGGTGTTGGTATGGAGCTAAGGCACTCACTACACTCACTACACTCATCTACACTCACATTCACTCACAACCTTAAGCTCAAATTTCTAGCATAGGTCCCTTGAGCTTTTTGGGATACTCATTTAGATGGTCCCCAAAACCTACCAGCCCGAAGGTTATGGTTTGACTAAGACCACTATGTAGAGAGCCCAAAATGGGGTTTCCATTGGTCCATGGCTTGTTGGTGATGGTTGGTACCTCAAATCTACCAAAATACCCATCTTGGCCTTTTACCCCTAAACACCCCCGAATTACCAAAATACCCCCTCTTGGGCCCAAAATTCCAAATATTCCAAAAAAATCCAAATAAATCCCAAATAATCCTAATTTTATTTCTCTCAGCTACCACATAACCCAATTTGGCCAATTTGACCATCTCTAACCAAAATCCCCAAATTTCCCTTTAAAGACTCAAATTTCCCCAAATCCATCTCAAATGTCCACCAATTTGATCTCAATTGACAAAAATTCCAATCCTAAACTCAAACTCACTTTTGATATGACAAACTAACTCTTGATATGACCAATTGAGACCTAATTCAAGCTTAATTGGCCCATGATTTGAGTCCAATTTTTATTTAGGTCAAAACCCCAATTTTGACCATATGACCTAATCTCACCAAATTGAACCCATACCCTAGCCAATTGGCCCCAATTAATGTTGAAAAATCATTATAACATTCTTATACATCAAAATCAACCATCAATTGGCCTTGGTGAAGCCTCAAATCCATTTGATTTTTGCCTAAATCCAAAATTCCCTAATTTAGCCCCAAATTGGCTAAGTCCCCAAATTTCACCCAATTGATTGCCTTAACCCTCAAATTGGCATCCAATTCATGTTGAAGACTCTTTATATGGTACCTAATGACCATTTAAAATAATCAATTTGGACTTATCCCAAGGCTAACCCAAGTTAGACCGAAGCCTAGCCCAACATGACCAAATTGACTAAAAATCAAAATTCCCTCAAATTGACCCTTCAATTGAGCTCAAAACCACTTCCATTCTTCGCCAAAGTTGTTCCTTATGATCATCTACACCAAATAAAACATTTATTTGGGACAATTTACATGGTTAACTTAGCCAAATCCTAAGCTTTGATCACTTGAACCCATATGGGACCCATGCACTAAATGTGACCTAACCACCCTAAAGTCACCAAACTAACTCCACCACAACCATTATTTGGACTTAGTGACCAATCCAAACACCATGAAACCACCTAAATCAATCCATGGACCAAAGGTCCCCCAAATCAAGGGACATTATTTCCAAAAATGCATGTGCTTAAGATATCCTTAACAAAATTTGGTATTATTGCACTAAATTGTTGTGACATATTCCCTTGGGTTCCCTGATCTCATAGCCACCTTCCCCTAGCCAGCCGACTAGCCTAGTGGCCAGAAAAGCTCAAAACTAAGAGCCACCCCCATGGCATCTCACCCACCCAAATCAAACCTAGAGGCCAGCTCAGCAAAAACAAATTGTAGAGCTCCTCTGCCCTCCACCTAAGCACCACAATGCACCCAAACATTTGCCTTGAGAGCCACCCCATAGCCATTTTTATCAAAACTCACCTCCACGGCCATGGGAGGTGTACTGAAATTTCCTTAGAGATGCCTCTACAAAATTCACATAGAGCTTCCCTAAGATCCCCTCAGTGCATTCCAACCATCTTCCCTCACTAATTCCCACTGTCGGAGCTCAATTTTGAGCTTTAAACCTTGCCGAAAACCAGGACAGAATCCAATACACCTCCACAGTCCACCAAACCCAATTTAACTTCACCCACACCTTCACAATAGTGAAAGAAGCTAAAGCCCCATATAATCTCCCTTCTACAGAGCCTCTATCATAGCTCTAGACCAACACCCAAATCCAGTCGTGATCGAATCCACACCTAGGCCTTATACCAAGACCGAGAACTATATCCCTAGCCTCTTTGGATCATAACAAACGTGCCTAGACCCTCTGATCAAAGCTTCACTTCTCAGAGCAAAGGTATAATACCTCACCTCATCCCGAACCTATTTTGATTCCTCATTTAATTAGGCTTAATTTATTTGCATGATTATTGTATGGATATGTTCGTCTCACTTAGACGATTCCATAAGATCGAACCCGAGATGATTTGATTGAGTCTAGGCTGAGATCTTAGGGTTTTAGTGTGGATGGTCACGGGATCATTCTATCGGGGACGATGACGGGGAGCCGTCTAATCAAGCGTGTATTAAATGAACGGAGGAGATCGATCCTGACAACGCTTCGGAACATAAACCGTGGGCCGAGTCAGCAACGACATGGCCGGCCTGAGGTGGATGTCGGCATCAAATGATAGCGCGCCGCATGGAGCTTCGGAGTCATCATAGGTTGAGGTGGCGCCGCGGGTTTAAATTGATAATTAGGGGTTTAATTAATTCAAAAAATGACCCCTAACTTCAAAAATTCATAACTTTGTGTATAAAAATCACAAAAATAAAATATAAAAATCACAAAAGTATAAAAATCACAAAAATAAAATAAAAATACTCTATTGCTCAGTGAATAGAGGACAACAATGTGGAATAAATTCCAAGTCCATTTGATGTATATTTTATATTTAATTAATTAAACACTTTTTTGAATCATTTGATTCTCCATGCATATTGACACATCACCTTGGCTTGAAATTTTGGCTTGTTGTAGCCTCTTGTAGCCTCTGTCAAGGAAAACATCCTCTGATTTTTTCATTGTCAGAGGAAGTCCTTATACAGAGATCCATGTTTTTCAAGTTTTTTGCACATTATTTTTTAAAAATAATCATGGAAATTAGCATGTTGATTAGAAAATTCCAAGAAAATTTTGGAAGGTCCACCATAACTAAGGACACTTTTGCAAATAATTCCATGAGTCAAGTCATTTAAAATGTAGTTAATTTATCTGAACACTAAATTATTAATATAATTAATTTTGGAAAATACAAACATTTAAATGACTTGATTTTTTATCTCCACTGTGGTTTAGGATCCAGAGAATTCATTATAAAAATTTCATAATATTTTGAGTTCATTTAATAACCTAAGTTGATTTTTAAAGATAAATAATATTTTTGGCACCAAAAAGATTTTTTAAAAATCTAAATACAACTAAAAAAATTAGGAAACTTAGTTTTTTTGAGTTCTCTATGATCAGGGGCATTTTTTAAAAGTAAAATGATATTTAAAGTTAAAACTTGATTTTTAGCTTATTTTTAATATTTAAATAAGTAAAAAAATCCCTAAATATCACGAAAATAAAAAAAAATCATGAAAATATTCTAAATTGCTTCCTAGTCACTTAAGAACAATTAGAATATTTTTCCTGATTTTCTACATAAAGGTATTGAATTTTAAAACTTAAAAATTATTTTTAAAGGTTAAAAAAGAATTCTCATTAAAATAATCCCAATAAATCAAATAAAATTTAGAAAAATATAAAACCTTCTCCTCTGAGTTTTCTGACCTCAGGGAGACTTTTAAAATTTTCTCCTTTGAGTTCTCTGACCTCAGAGAGACGTTTCAAAATACTAAACTTAATTTTCTCCATTTAAAATATTTTATATTTAATAAATACCCTAGATCTTAAAATAATTTTAATAAATTAAATAAAATCAAAAAATCATGAAATTTGGTCCAAAGGCTTCTCTGGTCTAAAGTTACCTCCAATAAAAATTTTAAAGGATAAGGTCTTACCTTAGTCAAGTTAGGAATTTTCTTTGAAATATCCTATTTTTGCATGAAAATAATTATATGAATTAAATTAAATTCTGAAAAATCGCATTTTCTCCTTCGACGTCTTAATTGACCCTTGAATGAGGTATGATAAAAATTCCAAAGTCATTTAGATTAAATTTGATAAATTATTAAGTGATAGAGCCTTAGGGGTAAGTGATAGAGCCTT
>NW_018246621.1:12081-31418 GCF_001263595.1 Phalaenopsis equestris
AGGAGGGAAATGGATAACCAGGGAAATGGATAACCTCTGATCTTAATCAATCTATTTGATTTTTGAAATATAAGGGGGTTAACTTGTAGAAACCAATCTCATTTTCTTATATGAAAAAGATAAGTTAATAAATTTCTAAATTATTAAAATTTGAAAGTTTATTAAAATAAAATGAATCTAGGACTTAGGGGTATGAATTTTGAAATAATTAATCAATTTAATACACCTATTTTAATTTTAAAAAAAAATTCAAATCATGAATCATGATCGCCTAAAGATAGATTTTTTCAAAGCTAATTAAGACACCCACGTAGGTCTTAAGGGCTTAGTAGTGACTTAGGCTAAATCAAGTTTCATTTAAATGAGGATTAAAAAAGTAAATATCATTGAAAATTAAACATCTTTCAAACACTCATCTTTCATTGAAAATTAAACATCTTTCAAACACTACGAGCCCAATTAGGGTTAAAATTTGGCTAAGTGTTCCAACGACACTAACTTGCCTCTTTGCTTCTTTCTCTATATCTGTTGGATATCTTGAAGGTCTACTAAACTTAATATGTTTTGCTTGACAAAATCATCCTTAATTAAGCTCCTAAGGACCCACCAAAATATGACATAGGGTTAGGAAAACTACCAAAATCTTACTTTTCCTGCTCACCATAAACTGCCTTAACATGCATTTTAAGTTTCGGGTGGTGGAACGAGAAGACTCGTCAGGTACGCTTTTATAGTTTGCAACATTGTCTTTCTTATACTTTTATGTTATACTTTTTTGATTATACAAATTTACATGGAAAACTAAAACTATCAGGATAGCCAAAAAACCAGTACTAAAACCAAAATTAAAATCAACCAAGATAAAATTCACCCGCACAACATTCAAAATATAAAACAACTCAAAATTTAATCACAAACAACACACAAAACTACAATTGTAACTAAATTAAGACGTCTCTATCGGATCGTCGGGAATCCCTCGAAGGAGGTAACCTGCAGTTGCTAACGAGGCTTCCCACGGTCTAAATGAAATTATGGAACTCATTAAGTCGAGTTTAGTAAGTTCATTCAGACTAAGTGAATCCAATAGAAAATAGTGGTGCCGGAATGAGGGAACCGTAGGATCCTAAGTGGTGTTTTTCTAATCAACTTTAATATGCCCTCATAAAATTTAAAGAACTTCAACCATAAGGACACCTGATTTGATATTATAACTTGACACCAACTTGACACACTTGGAAAACTCAAACTCGTCGCATCAAGGAGCTTGGAGCTATCATGGTGGGTAGCACGACCATCTTCAACAACAAAACCTGTCTTCCCCACCTAAACCAATCTTCCTTCCTTAGAATTAAACAGCAAAGCCATTCGATTTCGAGGTTTCTTGCTTATGCAACGTAAATCTTCACCTTAACTTTAGGTCTTTGTACAACCCTGGTATATAATATAAGGCCTAACTCACCTTAGGATTCTGAGGTTGTCGTCTGTCATGACCTAAATCCTGACATCTTTCAGGCTATTTGCGTGATAATCTCACACGAATGTAAGCCCTAACTAATAAAAATAAAAGGATGAAACACTTAAAATTTTTCTCCTCAAAACTGAAGCCAAACATTAGGATAGCTTGGGAAGTCACCAAGGCTCGCCTCTGGATCTATGACATCCCCTAGTTCTTCCTCCTTTGGACCCTACAACAAAATGTTCCAGATTTGAATTAATCCCCTTTTCACACCTCTACATTTGATCTCATTGAAGAGTCCTACCCTTTGAAATTCCTTGAAGATAATATTTCTTGATTTTTATCGAGAGTCTTCTTAGGTGACTTTGGTCATTTAAGATGTAATTAACTATAGGGGCTTGCCCTTATAGGAAGCATGTCCGAACCCAGCTTAATATAAACCTATTTAATTCTTTATATTAAATAGGGGAACTTGTCGGCAAATATAAAGGTTTTGCAGACTAGACGGATGTCATATATTCTTTAGTTTATTTGATCGAGCCTCATCCTCAAGTCTTGTGTTTATCCTTCGGGATAGATATAGGGTTTGAGGTAAAGTGTTCTTTCATTTAAACTATGAAAAATATGGGGTCAGTTTGATTTCATACTATTCTAAACTTCAACGTCCTTCCAAAGCGGGCGACGGGATTTCAATTTCGATGACCGACAGCTTCTTACGGGCAACACTCCTCCAACCACAAAATAGCGCCGACAGTGTGGTAGTGCTGGTAGATTCTATCCTGCCACTTCTAGATTGCCCATTTGGCCCCCTCTATGGGACCTGCCACAGACCTTTAGCTCCAAATTTAGACCAAATTGGTAAAGGATCTAGTCTGTTACCCTAGAAACACCAATTCAACACCCATCAAAATCGATCTCCTTATCTATTTTCACTCTCCTTAGATTGTGATTCCCCTCCTTGTAAGGTTAGTGTGGAACTCACTAGTTGGGTGGAGTCATAGCCCTCCCATGTCTTTATGTTTCGCAACAGTTTTTAGCATTACAAATGATCAGTTTGCAAAGTAAATTAAGAATCGGTTAAAATACCATCACAAATTTGGAATAAAATAAATTTTCAAGCCATTCTAACCTCACTCATGATTAATTCTCATCACAAGGAGAAAGAGTAAGGAAAACTACTCACAAAGCACGGAGAAAACATAAAAAAAACTTCATTTAAATCAAAGAAAATTCACTAGAAAAGTGTTTACAGCAATTATAAGATAATGAAGAGCACAATACTTAGTTGTTCCCTTTGAAAAAAAAATAAAAATCCCTCCAATGAAGTTTCCTAATGATCCACACAATGCTCCTAAATTCCTAATAGATTTCTCTCAAAATCCCTCACTAATCTCTCCAAAAAAAGTAGAAATCTAAGTTTTCTGCTGCTATCTACGACCTCTAGACTTTCTTGGAGTTTTCATAAGTTTAAAATGCTAGAGAGTGCCTTCCCAAGTGTCAAATGGTGTTTAAAAACTCTTAAAATTGAGCAATAACCATCTGAAACAGTTAATGGCACTATGGCGCCAGAATCAACTCTATGGCACCTTTTTCTAAACGTGATTGTAACTATGACACCATTTTGCATGCTATGAAACCAGATCAAAAGTTGGGGCGGCTCCAATTTGCTCTATTTTTCTTTATTTTGCTCCAATCTTGCTCCAACAAAATACGCCATATCAGAATTTTCTTCCTTGCTCGATTTGACTCCAAATTGCACCATTTTTGCTCTATTTTTGCTAAAACTCCTTTTCTTGCACATGTAATCAAAAACATGCAAAATATCTTCCATTAAAGTGAAATTTCATTAAAAATAAGCATGAAATGTATATAGAAAATAGGTAATTTTTAGACGTGTCAGTCATCCTCTTGTATTGTCCATGGGGAGGAAGTAGATCCTTTACCTATGCTATTTAAATTCATGATTCAGAAGCTTGTATTATGCTAGCTTATCCCACCCGTGAGTGTATCTATTTGTTGCATCATGAATATTAATGAACCATGAAATTTTATCCAACCATACATAGATTATAATGAGTTTGAGTGAACCTTCTACACAGGCTCGCTTGTGAGTCAGTGTGACATTGTATTTTGTAAGTTTATCGATATACTTTGACCTGAGGAGTTCAGCAGAACTTATTTTGTCCTTCTTCTTACAGGATCAATGCTAGTTATTATGTAAAATGGAGCTAATTTAGCAAAGTATTAGATACCATTTATTTTTGAAAGGAGGATATTTATCACTTTTTGAAGAATGAGGAAGTTCAAGCATCCCTACAACTACAGTCCAAAAGTTGAATTATAGAATATCATTCCTCTCACTCTTTGAAGATAAGAATTCTGAAATTATGATGAATGTCTAGTCATTGTATACTTGTGTTTATGTATTTGTGGTTGTCTTATGAACATTATTTTGATGTTATTGTTATAGTCAGTTACTATAAGGTTTTTCATTAGCTGATGTGAAATCATTTGTGATCTTTGTTTTTTATTGAAAGAAAAAAATTTTAGTAGGTGATGCAAGAATTTTATTTGTAATCACCTTGTTCATCTTTTGAGTTGAATGTGAGTCCCTGTGATTTTCATTTCAAGATGTTCAAGTATTTGATGAGGTTTCATAAATAAAATTAACTGGATCTTGAAACCTTAAATTAAATGAATTTCAAACCCTTAAAAATTAATTTTGAACTTCTAAAATAAAATAATTTCAAATGAATATTAAAACTTCCAAGCTAAATTTTCAATTGAAACCCTTAAACTTTAAAATTTTAAACCAACTTTCCCAATATCCTCAATTCGAAAGAACTTAAAAACTCTTTGAATTTAAGTCATAATTTTAATCTTTTCATTATCCCTTGAAATTGAAACTCTGATATTGAACAGTAATTTATTCACTTCTAAACTTAGTTGAATTTTATCAGTCAACACCAATATGTGTGTCGTGCTTTGAACAGTTCATCATACATATTGAGGGTTCATTATTGACCTCTTTTTTTTAGCCTTTTTTTTCTAGCTTAAGCTTAACTGGAATTCAGTTGAGCTTGACCTTGAACAAACCCTAACTTAAGAAAATAAATTTATAACTTGATAAAAATTAAAGGAAATAAAAACCATCTCAAATTACAACTAATTTTAACTAAACTTGGAGATAACCCTAAAATAGCTTTAATCACTAAAATACTAGAATCATTATTTTCTCTCCTAAGATGATTCTAGGATACAAATCAAAATTTTGTAGGATCTATGAGATTAACTATTACTTATAAATTCCATGCAAATAAGTTTGACATTTGTTTGTAACGTTTTTTATATAAAACTCTTCAATTTAATTTTTCATGCAAGATGAATATTTGTCATAAATCTTATAATTATTGCATTCTTTCCTAGGTCAATCCAGTGATTAAAATTACAATGTGTAAGCTACATGTTCTACATAATCACATACGAAAATCTGCAAACCAGTTTGGTAATCATCAGACACCATTTTTATATAAATTTGTGCACTTAGTGTTTACATGCATGGAAAGTGGTCCTACATAAAAAAATTTCAACGAGTCATTATTTTTTAGAAAATACTTTGTCATTACATTTGTATCTTTGAAATATTTCAAATGAGTACCTTTATGCTTCAATTTGACTTTGTTTGAAGGCTTGTTGAAACAACAATATCAGGAGAGAATAAAGATAATTTCGATAGTAAAATGATAATTTGACTGATAAGTACCTCTAAATGACTTCAAATTAACATGGAACTTCAAAAAAACTTTCTCTAAATACAAACATACACAATTTGTACTAATAAATCATATTTTTTGTTGAAAATTCACCATTTTCTCTCTTGTAATCAAGGTTGTAAACGAGCTGAGCTTGAGCGAACTCAGGGTCGACTCGTGTTCGGCTCATTTGATAGTGGCTTGTGTTTGAAATTGTCTTGTGTTTGAAATAGCTCGTGGAGGGTGTGTTCGTGTTCGACTCAAATACTATTTTCTGGCTCGAGTTCGGCTAAAGTTCGGCTCAAAATAGAACGAATCAGAAGAGGAAGATGAAGAGAAAGAGGAAGAGCAAATCCTAAACTCTCGCCGTCGAAAACCCTTCATGATTTTGAGAGGAGAAGGAGATGATTCGGAAAAGGAAGAGAGCAGCAAACACAAACGACAAACCCAAAGCTCTCGCGATTGAACGTCTTTTGCGATTTTAAAGTTCTCACAACCGAATGCCTTTCTCAATTTGAGAGGAAGGAGAAGGTCGAAAGAGGACTCGCTGTTGAATGCCTTTGGCAATTTGAGAGGAATGATCGAAAGAGGACTCGCGGCCGAATGCCTTTCGCGATTGAGGAAGGAGAAGACTCGGAAGAGGAGAGGCAGCCAAACGACTTTCACGGTTTGGAACCCGAGAACAACAGAGAATTAAGGGTTTTTTTTAATTTTATACTTATATATTATATTATATTATATTAATTATATAACTTATGATATATAAATATATTATATTTATATAACTAATATTTATTAATAATTTGTTGTATTTCATAATTTATAGGATTTATTTTTTTAAATTTTGATAATTTTTTTTATTTTAAAAAGTTTTAATTAATTACAATTTATAATATTTAATTTTATGAATATGTATTATATGTGTGTATATTTATTTATTTATTTCTTTTTGAGCCAATTCGAGTCGAATACGAGTGAAAAAATGTTTTTTCGTGTTCAGCTTGTTTATATTTCGAGCTTAAAAATTTGTTCGTGTTCGGCTCGTTTAGCTTAATGAATGAGCCGAACATCAGTTGTTTAACGACCCGAACACAAGCTATTCGCAAACAACGAGCCAAATTGGCAGCCTATGAGTTTGGGCCAGCTTTGATTGATCATATCTTTTTATGGAGATTGAATTAGTCAAAACCATTTAGACCATTGAATTCCTTGTATTTTTTTCTATCAAATGAACCCAAGTCAATTTTTTTCCCATAACAACTCCCAACCACCTTGTAACCACTTCCATAGAAACCTAGCCACTTCAAACATTTATATCTTGAGCTAGGGAATTTCTTTCTTAGAATAATTTAAGCCATTAAAATCTTTGTTTTATCTTTTTTCAAATGACATATAATTTAATTTTTTTCATAGCTACCCTAAATAACCTTGCTAAATTACAAAGTTGTTCCTCCCATTTTCAAAAGTTTCAATCATATCTTTTAAGTCACCACCCTCCATTCCTTCTCACATCACACCACTCTCCCTTTATCATGTCATAAATACATGTGCTCCTCCCCCATTATCCCATTTAATCCTATTTATGAATCCCTCTTCCACATTATTTTAAACTCAAGCCATTCACTACATCTATTAACTCCCCTCTCTAATTCTAGCCACCCACTTCATGTAACTAACATGAGTCAATTTTATGTGATTTTATCTGCATGTTGTTGACCTCACTTTTGGTTGAGGTCTAGTCTTTCCTCTTTAGTAGCCTAGGTTTTAACCATAGGAATTTCTTGTTGACTATTCTTATAGGACTAGAAAAGGAACTCTCACCATTAGAAATTCTAAACTCTTCCTTGCTCAACTTGAAGTTCCACATATTGGTCCTAACCTCTAGCACTTAGTAGGTGGGGTTAATAGGGACGAGCTCAAGGAGAGTTCCCAGAGGATTGCTTGGCCTTAGGTTTAACCCTCTTGTGTGTGGTCTTGGTTGGTTTCACACACACACTTCCACATTACCCTTTCACTCACTACCCTAAACCCAAACCTACTTGACTTTGATCCCCTAATCCTTTGGGAGACTCATATAGATGGTCCCTAGACCCACTAGCCCTACGCTAGGGTTTAGCTAAGACAAGTACATGGAGGACCCAAAGTATGGAATTCTATTATTCCATGGCTCAAGTAGGGTGATTGACACTCCAATTTTACCAAAATACTCAACTTAGCCTTTTGCCCCAAAATCTACCTAATTACCAAATTACCCTTGAAACCTCAAAATTGGCCAAAATTCCCAAAATTACCCAAAATACCCAAATTTATTTAAAAATCATTTCAATTCAATTGAAACTATCCAAATTGCCCAAAACACTTGAAAATTTTCAAAATTACCAAAATACCCCTCAATTGGCCAAAATTACCAAAATATCCTTGGTGGCCCAAATTGTCCCAAAACCTTCAAATTCATTTCAAATGTCCCCAAAATCAATTTGAACGCAAAATCAATTTGAACAATTCCATTGAGCTTAAGTTGACCAATTTGACCTATTTTCACCAAAAGCCCCAAATTGCCTTTAAAGGCCCAATTACCCCAATTCAACCCCAATGTCCACCAATTTGATCCCAATCTTCCCCATTTTCAATTATAAATTCAAAATCATCATGTCCAAGATTGATTGAAACCAAACCAAGCCCAATTGGCCCACATTTTAATCCAATTTTAATCTAAATAAAAAAGCCCCAATTTGACCCAAAACCAAAATCTCACTCAATTGAACCCCCAATTCTATCTAATTGCACCAATATTACATCATGAACTCTTTAAAACACTTCCACACATTAAATTGAACCTTAAATTAGCTTTGTTAAAGCCTCAAATTCACTCAACATCAACTTGGACAAAAACTCCCAATTTTCCCCAAATTAGCTATATCCCTAAATTCAACCAAATTGAACCCCGTAACCCCAAAATTTCCACCCAATTTCTATCCAAAACTCTTCAAGACAATCTTAAGGACCAAACAAAACCATCAATTGGGCCTTATCCAAACTCTAGCCCAACCCAAACCCAAGTCTAACTCAACATCCCCAAAATTGACCAAATGTCCAAATTCCACCAAAATGAACCTCAAAATCAATTTACAATCACTCCAAATATTTTATAAACTGTTTGTGACAATCATCTACACGCTCTTGATCAATCAATTAGGCTTCATGTCATGACTAGTCAAACTTGGCCCAACTTGAACCCAAAATTGACCCATGACCCAAATGTGATCAAACCTAGCCAAAGTGGTCAACTAAAGACCATTACAGCCACCAAGTGGACTCTAGTGACCAAGCTAGACAAATCTAGCCCACCTTATGTGAGCCATGGACCAAAGGTCCCCTAAATTATGGGATTTCTTTTTTTAAAATGTTTAAGCCAAGGAGATCTTTTCCAAAACCCATCACCAACCCAATTAATTACTTTAATACATTCCTGTGAAGTTTATGAGCCACCTGAGCACCTCCTTTGCCCTGGTTAGCCACCCTAGTTGTTGAAGAAGCCAAAACCAAGAGCCACATCCACCTAATCCAAACCCAAACTCACCCATCTAAGTTGGCAAACTGCAATTAGCTTTCACACTTTTTAACCCTCCACCGAAGCATTGTTTTGCACCCATTAATTGTCCCTAGCAACCACCCATTACCCCTCTACTTATACCCCTTTCTCCGCGGACAAAAGAGGAGCTAACCAACTTTCTTAAATAAACTATGTCCAATCATTCTCAGACACTCTCCAAGAACTCCTAAGCTCAAGCCCATCATTTTCTCCCTCTGGATCCCTCTGTGAGAGCTCAATTTTGAGTTAAAAATTTAGGGAAAACTAGGACAGATTTCTCCAAAGCTCCATACTAAACCAAACTCCAATTAACTGTGCACACACCATCCCTAGAGTGAGAGAAGTTGATCCCACATAAAAGCCCCATCACAAAGAGCCTCCGGTCTAGTTCTATACCAACACCTAAAATTGGCCTTGGTCTAAATCATACCTAAACAATTTACCATAGCCAGGAGCTCATCTAGGGGTTTTTTAGATAATTTGAAGCTTCTATAACCATCTGATTGAGGATTCTCTTCTCAGATAAAGGTATTGAGCTTTAACACTAAACCAAACTTAAATTGATTCTCCATGTGTATAGACCGTATAAACCGTACAGATGTGTTTGTCTTGATTAGATGAAGGTGTAAGAACAAACACGAAGTGATTTGGTTGATTCTAGCTTGAGATCTTAAGGTTTTAGTATGGACAGCTTACGAGTTAGGTCATTTGGGGATGATGAACTGATGTCGTCTGATCGCGTGTGTATCGGACAGACGGACGAGATCGCATTGGACAAAGTCTTGGTGCGTAAACAACAAGCTGACTCAGTTGATGGTACGCAACCAGAAGTAGACATGTGTGCGGTTCAAAGCTACCTATAATGCGCTAACGATGAGGTGGATAAGTAGATAAATCAAAATTTTTATGATATATTTAAATGTCAGATCTTTGAAATTTCATAACTTTTCATAGAAAAATCATAAAAATAAATTAAAAATACCCTCATGCTCAGTGAACAGAAGAGAATATTGTGGACTAAAAATAAAATTTTTTTGTTGACTCCTTAATTTTTAATTAATTAAATAGCCTCTGTGGAATTCTAATTCATTATGATTAAATATTTTTCACCATGACTTGAGATTTTTAGGGTTTGTTCCCCATTTTAGAGGAGATGTTCTCTAACTTTTCCAAGGTCAGAGGACATCTCTTTGTGTTTAGCCCTAATTTTCAAGCTTGGATGGCTATTTTGACTTAAAGTAATTATATAAGTTAAAATTTCACTTGAAAATTATGAGATAAATTTTAGAAGCTTCTTATTGTTAGAAAAGCATACGAAAAATATCATGATGGCATGAATAATTTTGCACATTTCTATAGTAAATTAAATGTGTATATATTATATTAATTTTTTAAAATTAGATATTAAAAAAATTAATAAATTCAAATCGACACTATGTGTAAAAATTATGTTGACTCACTGTAAAAATTTGAAATTTATTTAATTAAGTTTAAACATTTAAGTTGATTTTATAATGAAGATTATATTTTTGTACAAAAATAATTGTATTAAATTAAATGAACTTTCAAAAATTATGAAAAATTTACTTAGGAAAATTATGAAAAGTGGGTTTTTGAGTTCCTTATGATCAGGGGCACTTAAGAAAAATAAGAATTATTTTTTGAGAAAATGCTTTATTTTTTAGCTACATTTTCAATTTAAAATAATTAAAAATAATATAATTTTTTTAAAAATAAAAAAGTATTTTAAAATATGCCTAATGGTTTCCGGGTCACTTAGGACTCATTAAAATATTTTTTTCTATTTTTTTCTAATTTAAAAAAAAATTAAGGCTTAAAATATATTTTCCTTATTTTCTCGTCAAAATAATTATAATAAATAAATTAAAAATTACAAAAAATAAAAAATTTGTTTTTCTGAGTTCTATGAAGTCAATGGGGTTTAATAAAAATATAAAAATATTTTTTTGTAATTAAAACATATTTTACATTTAATTAATCAATAAATTATCATTAAATTAAATTAAAATTTAATTCAAAAAATCATGGAGTTTTGCCTAAGTGTTTCTCTGACCTAGATGAATCTTTAATATTTTTCCCAAAAAAAAACTTTTTATTTTGATTGATTAAATAAATTAATGTTGAAAATCCTATTTTCTAAGTTAAATTGATTATTTAATTAAATAAAATTTTAAAAAAAACCACATTTTTCTCCTCTGATGTTTTAATTGCCCCATAGATTGGGTTCTCCAAAATTTTCAAAGTCATTTGAATCATGCCTAATGAGTTATGAGGTGGAAGGCCCCGAGGGTATTTTGATCCTATTGAATACTTTTGGATGATTGAAACATGATGGGTTAAAAGGTTGAAACCAATTTGCCACCTTTCCATAATAAGAGTAAAATTATTATTTTTTGAATTATCAAGATTTGGAAGTCGATCAAAATCAAATGATTACAAAGTAATGGGCTTAGACTAGGAGGACGATAGTTCGCTTATTTTAAGCCCACAAGTAATGATGATATGATATTTTGATAAGGATATGTATCACTTTAATTAAAGTTTTAATAATTGTCATTTTCTCCCATTGAGATTCTTAAGGGCGTGGTAGTGATCTATGCTCGATATTTAAACTTACTTGATGGGATTTAGAAAGGTAACATGATTAATGATAGACATCCCTAAACACTGCAAGCCCAAAATTAACGGTGGGTACAAAATCTTTGATGACATAAACTTATCGTAAGGGCATTCACCTACATAACTCTAAAGTAAAATATAAACTGATTAACGGAGTACCCTGATAATTAAAATGTCAAAGTTCACCGAGTAGCGGGGTAATTTTAACTTGACCATAGATGATCAATAGAATAATATGATAAGTTCAAAATGAATCAAAATGTTTCAAGAGATCTTTAAAGTTTTTCTGGGTCATCTCCCGAACATTCTGCAGTCTCTTGGACATTTTGAAGGACAAATTGAACTTGCTATATTTTGTTCTAAAATCATCCATTAAGATCTTTTGGGACTCAATAAGTCATAGTTAGGAGTCTGTTAGATACACCTTTATCTACTCTTGCAATTTAAATTTCTTACAAAATTATATACATGTTGCAAAAACTAACATTTCAGCGGGGATGCCGAGAAGAAGATTGGTACGCTTTTATAGTGTTATTTAATTTCTGTCATTTTATTTTATGCCATATACAAACTTTAACCCCCTGATTAGAAGGTTGTCATTTAAAAATTTCAACCCTAGACTTTAGGACTGCTGCTTCGTCGAGGAGCTTGGAGCTAACTTTGTGGGCAGCCTTCTACAACAGTAATCTACATTAGCCATCTACAACAACATGAGGATCTACAACAACACATCCTTCCTTAGAATTAAACAAAAAGTGATATGATGTTGAGGTTTTTCACCTAGTGTGACATAAATCCTCAACTCATCTTTAGGCATTTGTATAGCTCTGTTATACAATATAAGCCCTAACTCATTTTAGGATTCTGAGGTTGTCATTCGTCATGATCTAAACTCTCACATCTTCCAGGCTATTTGTGCTCTGTCTCACATAAATGTAAGCCCTAACTAATAAAATTTACAAGATGAAATATTTAAATAATTCTTCTTGAAATTGAACCTAAACAATAGGATAGCTTGGGAAGTCATCGAGGTTCTCGTTAGAATCCATGACAACCCCTAATTCTTCTTCCTTTGGATTCCAAAATAAAATATTCCAAAATTGTCATTCCCATTTCACACCTCGTTGTCTGATCTTTTGAAAAGTCCTATCCCCTTTGAAATGCTTGAAGAAAATATCCCTTGATTTTTATGAAGAGTTTTCTTAGGTGACTTCGGTTATTTAAGATGTAATTAACTATAAGGGCTTGCCCTTATAGGAAACTTTTAAGAACCCGGCTTAATATAAACCCTATTTAATTTTTTGTATTAAATAGGGGAACTTGTCGATCAACATAAGAAAATGGTTCTTCGCAGACTGAAATGGATGTCATAAATTTTTTAGTTTATTTAATCGGCCTTACCAGTAAGAAGTGTATTTATTCTTTGGGATGGATGCATTGCCTGCGGTATTACGATCTTTTATTTAAACTACTGAGGATATGAGATCAGTTTGGTCTCGTATTTTCAAAAATTAAAAAACTACGTTTCCAAAATTATATACAAAAATTAAAATAAATCGTGTGTCGTGATGTTCTCATTTTTTGTATTATTTCACCTCATTTATCATAATTTTAAGCTTTTGGAAATATTTTTGTGTTATTTTGCATGTTATAGGGGCAAAAAATGAAATATGGAGTCAAAATGCATGAAATTGTGTTGTTTGGTGTAATCGCGCCTGATTTGGGTGTGACCATGCCTGTGTTGACCTCAATTTTGGTTGAGGTTTAGTTTTCCCTCTTTAGTAGCATAGGGTCTAGCCATAGGACTTTCCTATTAATTATTCTTAGAAATTATTCTATTAATTATTCTTAGAAAACTACAAAAGGAACCCTCACCATTGGAAACTCTAAACTATTCCTTGTTCAACTTGAAGTTTCATATATTCGTCCTAACCTTTAGCACTTAAGAGGTGGGGTCAGTATGAAGGATCTCAAGAGGAGTCCCCATAGGATTGCTTGACCTTAGGGTTAACTCTAGGTGTTGGTCTGGAGTTAGTTCACTCACTTGCACTCATTTTCACCCACAATCACTCACAATCCTAAAATCCAAAATTGTTGGCTTTCATCCCTTGATCCTTTGAGAGACTCATGTAGTTCGTCCGCTAGACCCACTAGCCCTAGGAAGGTCTAGCTAAGACCACTACATAGAGGACCCAAATGGGGATTTCATTGGTCCATAGCTCATATAGGGTGATTGGTACCCCAATTCTACCAAAATGTCCAATTTGGCCTTTTGCCCCTAAATCCACCCAAACAACCTAACTACCCTTGAAATCCTAAATTTGGTCAAATTCCTCAAATTCACCCAAAATACCCAAATTTCTTTAAAAATCATCTCAGTCCATTTCAAAATGCCCAAATGGCCCAAAATCACCTAAAATTTCCAAAATTACCAAAATACCCCCAAATTTGCCAAAATTACAAAAGTACCCTTGGCACCTCAAAATTTCCTAAAACATCCTAAATCACTTCAATTGTTTCCAAAACCAATTTGGACCCACCAATTGAACATAATTTGGACAATTTGACCATTTTGACCAAAGCCCCAATGTTGACCCTATGGCCTAATCTCACCTAATTGAACCCCATAGCCTAATCAATTTGCCCCAATTTGAATCTTAAACTCTTCATAACAATCCTACACACCAAATTTGGCCTTCAATTGCCCTTGTTGAAGCTTCAATTTCACTTAATTTTAACCTAAGTCTAAAAATCCCCAAATTGTCCCCAAATTGTCATACCTTCAAATTTCACAAAATTGAATGTCTTAAGCTCAAAATTGACACCAAATTTATGTTAAAAACTCTTCATGATATTCTTATAAACTTTTTTCAACCATCAATTTGAAATTAGCCCAACATTAGCCCAAACTAGACCCAGGTCTAGTCTATTACGCCCAAATTGACAAAAATACCAAAATCCTTCAAATTGAGCTTCCAATTGAACTTAAATTTACTTCAATCCTTCACCAAAAATCTTAATGACAATCATCTACACAATGTTGATCAATCAATTGGGCTCAAAGTTATGGCTATCCTAGCCCAAACCCAAACTTTGGCCATTTTGACCCAAAATTGGACCCATGTACCAAAATTAATTTAACCAACCTAAGGCCACTAAATTGATGACTCCACGGCTACTAAGCTCCCCCTTTGGACTAGGCTAAACCATACTTAACCCACCCTAGATGAGCCATGGACCAAAGGTCCCCTAAATCAGGGGATTTATTTCCTAAATTTCTTAAGCCAAAGATATCTTTATCAAAACCTATCACCAACCCAAATTAATTACTGTGACAGATTCATTTGAGGTTCCTGAGCCACCTAAGCACCTCCCCTGCCATGGTCAGCCATCCTAGTCCTCGGAGAAGCAAAAACTGAGAACCCCTACGCTTAAACTCAAACCTAATTTCACCCATCCAATGTGTCTAGCCCTAATTGGTGTTTAGCATCTTGAAGCCCTCCACCTCAGCTGCACATTGCACCCAATTGAAGGCCAGGACAGCCACCCTAGGTTATTTTACTTAAACCCCCCCCCTTTGCTTCAAAGGGGATCAAAAAAAATTTCTTCAGAGAAATCTGTTAAAATTGTTTCCAGAGCTCCTCTAAGACTCCCTAATCCCATTGCAACCTTTATTTGGCCATCTTGCCCATCACTTAGCTCAATTTTTGAGCTTAAAATCATGACAAAATTTGGACTTCCTAAAAAACTCCCCCAAACCCCAAATTGATTTGCTCCTGAGCTTCACCAGAGCAAGAGAGGAAGATCCCCATCAAAATGTCCCTCTATTGAGCCCTCTAACCTATCCCTAAACCAAGGCCGCTCCACCCTCTGATCAAACTCATACTTGGAGCCTTCACCAGAGGAAATAAACACATCCATGAGGTTTTTCAGACTCCATTTTGTCAGACTCCGCCAAAGCTTCCACAAGCACCCAATTGAGGCCTAACCTCTTGGGCAAAGGTATATTTCACTAACCCTAATTTTGGGCTCGGTTTGGTCCTTTGTGAAGAAAACTTGTATATCATAGCAATGTAACTGTTTAGATATACTCATCTTGAGTAAATGAAGGTGTAGGAACAAACCCGAAGTGATTTAATTGAGTAAAGGCTGGGATATTTGGGTTTAAAGTTGGACGGTTCATGGGTTTTGGCTATCAGGGATGATGACGTAGAACCGTCTGATCGAGCATGTATTGGATGAATGGACGAGATCGAGCCGGACGGAGTCTGGTGTGTAAACTGTAGAACGCGTGGTTGCCGAGTCACCGAGTCAGATGGCAGCACCAAACCGAGGGATGACGGGTGGTGCTTCGAGGAGGATGAGGGTGACGCGACGCGTGATTGGAATAAATAGAAAATTAAGGCTTTTCTTATTTAAAAAAATGACAGAGCTTTGAAAATTCATAACTTCTCATAGAAAAATCATAAAAATAAAATAAAAATATCCACTTGCTCAGTGAATAGAGCATAATAATGTGGACTAAAAATAAAACTTATTTTCTCACTCCCTAATTTTTAATTAATAAAATACACTTTATGGTATCTTAATTTCCATATCTTAAAACATTTCACTATGGCTTAAACTTTTGAGGGTTTGTTCCTCATCACTGAGGTTGTCTTCTGATTTTTCCAAAGTCAGATGTCATTCCTATGCTTCTAGGCCTAATTTCCAAGCTAAGGTGACTATTTTGGCTATTTTAATGATATAGATCAAAATATCATTTGAAAAATTGTGGGAATAATTTAACTAGGTTTCGTATGGTCAGAGAAGTCTAGGAAAAATATTGTGATGCTTTGTGTCACCTTGTACATTTCTATACTTAGTTAAATGCATAAATCTTACATTAATTTATGTAAATTATATACGTATCAAAAATTGACAAAATTACTTCCCCACTGTTCATAAAAATCATATTTACCCACTGTAAAAATATCAAAATTATTTGACTTAGTATAACCACTAAAGTGAATTTTTAAGTAAGCCTTACTTTTTAGTATAAAAATAATTATATTATATTAAATATGCTTAGAAAAATTATGAAAGTTATTTTTTGAGTTCCTTGTGATCAGGGGAATTTTATAAAAATAAAATTCATTTTTATAAAAATATTTCATTTTTCAAATATGTTTTGAATTAAAAATAATTAAAATAATTAAAATAATCAAAATTTTCAAAATGGTTCAAAATGAGTGAGAATTTCCCCTGATCAATTAGAATTCATTAAGACATTTTTCCTAATTTTTTCTAAGTTAAAAATAAATTTTAAAGGCTTAAAAATGAATTTTTCATATTTTCTCACTAAAATAATTATATTAAATAAATTAAAAATAAAAATTATAATAATTATAATATTATTCAAAAAATCATGAAATTTGGTCTAAGTATTCTTCTGACATAGGAAAACCTCCAATAATTTTCCAACAGATTAAAACTTCATTTTGATTAATTAAATAAATTAACATTGAAAAATCCTATTTTTGAGTTATAATTATTTAAATTAAATCAAATTTTGAAAAAATCTTACTTCCCTCTCTGATATTTTAATTAATCAATGGATATGATACTTAAAGATTTTCAAGGCCATTTGAATTTTGCTTGAAAAAATATTAGATGAAGAACCCCAAGGGAAAAACAGTAATTTTTGACTTCGATGCCTTAATCAAAATTTAGGATTAACCAAGGCAAAATAATAGGTAATTTCAATCTTAATAAATATGATTGGATGATTGAAATACAATGAGGTTAAAGGGTAGAAACTCACTCACCACCCTTGCATAACATCAACAAAATCATATTCCCCCTAATCTTCATGACTTGGAAGTCAATTGAGATTAAATGACTCTTAAGTGATGAGCTTAAGTCTGAAAGATGATAGTTTACTTTTCTTAAGCCCAAAGTTTAGGATGGTTTGACCATTTGATATGAATACACATTACTTAAAGTAAAATTTTGATAATCATCATTTCACCCACTATGATTATTAAAGGATTAGTAGTGACCTAGGCTCAATTTCTAAACTCAATTGATTGGATTTAGAAAACAACATAATTGGTGACTAACATCCTTTGACACTACAAGCTTGACCTTAATTGTGGGCACCATAATTTAAATAACCTAGACTTGCCTTAGGGGCACTCACTCACATAACTTTTAAATGAAACATCAATTGGTTAATTGAGTATCCTATCCTTGGAATAATTCGGGACATTTAAGTTGTCAGGTTTCACTTAGCAATAGGATAGTCACACTTCAACTTATGATGATTAATCGAACGATATAATAAGTCCAAAAAATGAACTTGAAATAATTCAAGAGATTTTCAAAGTGATCCGGGGACATGCCTCGAACATTTTAGAATCTATCGAACATTTTGAAGGGCAAATTGGACTTGTCATATGTTGTTCTAAAGTCATCTACTAGGATCTTCCGAGATCCAACCAAGTCATAGCCAGTTTGGTCGGTAAACCTTCATCTACTCCTGCAATTTAAATTTCCTTGCAATATTATATATATGCCTTGCAAGTACTGACCTTTTAGGAGGTGGAACGAGAAGACTAGTCAGGTATGCTTTTGCAGTTTACAGTACCATCTTTTTTGTACTTTCCACACTGTACTTTTATTTTTATACTTATGAAACTTGCATGTTAAATAATGATGTTACCCTGCATGAAAACCAAACCTATTAGAATAGCTATCAAACCAAAACCAAAACTAAAATCAACCAAGATAAAATTGACCGCCACAACATTTAAAATATAAGACAACTCAAAATTTAATTACGAACATCACAAAACAACAATTCCAATTAAATTAAAACATGTATATCGGATGATCGGGAATCCCTCGAAGCAGGTAGCCTACGGTCGCTAACGAGATATCTCATAGTCTAAATGAAAGTACAGAATTCATTAAGTTGAGTTTAGTAAATCCATTTGGACTAAATGAATACAATAGAAAATAGTGGTACCGGAATGAGGAACCCGTAGGATCTTAATCGGTGTCACTCTAATTAACTTTAATATGCCCCATAACATTTAAGGAACTATAACCATAGGGACATATGATTTGACATCATAACTTGACACATTAGAAAATTTAAACTCGTCACGATGAGGAGCTTGGAGCAAGCACTGTGGGCAGCATGACCATCTTCAACAGCAAGAGGATCTACAACAGCTTTCCTTTCCTTAGAATTAAAATAACCAAGCCATAAGATTTCGAGGTTGTTTGCTCATGCAACATAAATCCTCACCCTATCTTTAGGCTTTGTATAGTTATGTTGTACAATATAAGCCCTATCTAGTCTTAGGATTCTAAGGTTGTTTTTCATCACAACCTAAATCCTCATATCTTCCAGGCTATTTGTGTGATCGTTTCACATAAACGTAAGCACTAAATTATTAAAATCGGCAAGATGAGACGCTCAAGTAATTTTTCCTTAAAATTGAAGCCAAAACAATAGGATAGACTAGGAAGTCACTGAGGTTCTCCTCAGGATCTATGACACCCCCTAGTTCTTTCTCCTTTGGACTCTACAACAAAAATGTTCTGAATTTGAGTCATTCCCTTCCTATTTTCACACCTCTTTATCCGATCTCATTGAAAGTCATATCCTTTTGACCTCATTGAAGATAACACTTCCTGATTTTTATCAACAGATCTCTTAGGTGACTTTGATTATCTAAGATGTAATTAACTATAGGGGCTGATCGTTATAGGAAGCTTTTTCGAACCCAACTTAATATAAATTCTATTTAATTCTTCATATTAAATAGGAGAACTTGTCGGCAAATAAAATGGTTTCGCAGACCAAAAGGATGTCATATATTTTTTAGTTTATTTGATCGAGCCT
>NW_018246621.1:31432-41024 GCF_001263595.1 Phalaenopsis equestris
ATAGGGTCAGTTTTATTTGATGTTTTTCTAAACTATATATATATATATATATCTGTGTGTGTGTGTGTAAATTAAATGCCTTTCCGAAGCAGGCGACGAGATTTCAATTCCGACGGCCAACAGCTTCCAACGAACAACTCTTCCAACCAAAATAATACCGACAACTCCTAGTGACTCTACTGGGGACTAGCTTCTCTCTCCATTTAAATCAGGAAATATTATCTTCATACATCGGTAATATGTCCATGTCCCTTGTAGACCAAAATACCCTTCTTCTGTTGACATGATTTACCCATTTCTTTCTTTTGAAAGTATGGTCAACTCTTTTGGACTTCGGGACCATTTTTTCAATCACCTTTGAACAGAGAGGTTCAGAAGGCCATTAAGGACTTTTTTAATCTTTGTGTGGGGTTGGACCCCCAATAGGTGTGTTAGTGGACTAGTTCTACCTAGGCATTGTGCGTTGTAGAGTCGATCCCGCACTGGGTCCTAAACTTCACTTTCCCATTCGAGTTTGAATTGATATTTTGTAAATTAAATCGAATTGTGTCATGCTGCGCTTGCTCTTTAATTTTCCTTAAGTTAATTAAATTTTTATAATTTAAACTACTTTTACTAAAATCATAAAATCTGCACAAATTAAATAAAGACTTATCCGGTCTACAATCGACCTCTGTTAATTTTTTGTGCTCGCACTAAGGTTATGAGGAATTGACCGAATAGCTAACCTCAAAGCTTTTTTTTTGAAGCTGCTAAAATGGCATTCCCAACGTTCATGCTCTTATGCAACCTACCGATGAGCCGCGATGCCCGCAATGTTGCTCCCACCATCAAGTTTGGAGTCAGATTTGAAGATCTCGAGGTCGTTCTCGGGAAATCCCCGTTCGTTGTGATGAAGCTCGTCACTCCGGAAGTTCAGAAGCCATCAGCTGAGTTTAGTCTGAACTGTCTTCAAGACTTTCCTTCTTATAAGAAAGTCAAGACTACTGCTGCCACAGCACCTACCAAGCTTACTATTCTCGCTTCTACTAAGGGAAAAGAAGTCATGATCTTTGAAAACCCGGCTGAGGGATCAGTTGTCCTGTCGTCAGTGTTTAAAACAAGATCAAGTTCAAGGACTGCATCGTTAACCTGAACCCAAAGGAGAAACCACAGCCAGAAGGTTTGAAGGGCTACTGAAGCCCAGATTTTCAAGGAAGTACCTATTGATGATGTTCCTCATCAGGAAGAATCGACATTACTGGAGACCTATCTACTTCTGCAAGGAAGTAGGTTCCATCCCTTAATAGATACCAATGGGTACGAAAGTATCCAAAAGATTGACACTACTTTATCAAAGCTTCATGGACATGGTGGGGAGAGGAAGAAGCCTGCTCCCATAACCCGAGTCAGTTCAGTTTTTCAGTTACTCAAATGAGTGGGACGTGCAATACCCCATCGCATGAAGAAAGAAATTTTAAAAGACGTTAGATCTGCCAGACACTCCTAGAAATCAACTGAAGCTTTGCCTTCTCGCATTCCCATCTGGTTCCACCTATGGAGCAGATTTGATACCATCATTGTTACTACTGATTCTACCATCACTAGACCTACGAGCCGTTGACTACTTAAGTAGCATCTGGGTCCGAAAATTCTACCAACTACCGGTCATAAGGATGTTCTTAAAAATCTAAAGGATAAGATGAAGAGGTTACCTAGTACAGTATCCAGTCCACACCATGGGAAGCATACTTCTCTTCAACATGTCGATGTTCATGCCGAGACACTTTATCTTAAGTCATCACCATCAAAGAAAAAGGTATGGATACCCAAGGTTGTTGTACCGATACAGTCCAGTAAGCCCATAGGGTAGGATCATGGAATGAGGTCAGGGTCCGAAGTATCTGACATGGTCGCAGCAATTGCTAGCGAGATGGATGAGAAAGTAGAGGATGCTCAACAATAAAGTCCTCTAGATCTTAAGATATTACAAGAATCAACAATTGAATAAAAGGTTGAAAGGCTCAGGGTTGAGATTTCCGAGTTGGCCCGAGAACATGGAGTTTTCATCAATGATGATGATGAGGATTTTGACTACAATGATTACCTCGAGGAATATTTCATGGATATCCATGTCATCAAGACCAGAGTCGTTGCATCTGTGCGCGATGCTCAACCTCTTATCAAAGAGAATGATGAGTTGTGCAGGGTTGTTTTCCTAAGGGATGAGCAAATCTGCCAAATTGATAAAATAATGGAAGAGGTTACCACTGTCATGACTGTCATGGCCACAGCTAAGGACAGTCTCAACTACCATAGCTAGCCTCTCCAGAAGTCAATCAATTGGAGATCATACACAATCAAATATGAAAGGAGAGAAATCGCCTCAGCACATAGAGACGATCAACAAAAGAAAGATTCTCCATCAAGCGCCATACCGAAAAAGGAATTTAAGCAAATGGTTGAACAAGTTCAGGAGGCCCTAACCCAATCTAAGGGTGGTCCATTGATTTTGAAGGGTAGACCTTACCCGGAGGAGTTTCATGTCGTACCCTACCCTAAGGGTTTTGTGTCACCAAACTTTAAGATATTCGATGGGACTGAAAATCCTAGGCAACACATGGCACATTTTCAAGCTAGTTGTGGTAACACAATAGGAAATGAAGTATTATTCTTTCGACAATTTGTCAACAACCTATCAGTGATCGCTTTTGATTAGTATGTCAAATTACCCAACGGATCATTCAAGACATTCGCCAAGTTAGAACAACTGTTTGTGAAAAGATTTACCGAAGCGCAACATCATGTGTCTATTAGAGATCTCATAATAGAAAAGAAGAAGCCTAACAAGACTTTAGTGGACTACATTTTGAGGTGGAGAAACCTTAGCATGAAGTGTGAACCTCAGCTACAAGAACATCACACGATTGAGATCTTGCACAAGAGCATTCATGGGCCAGTAGCTTTCATGCTCAAGGGACTCACCATTAAATCCTTTGAGAAGCTACTCAGCAAAGCTAGCAATCTTCAAGAAGAAGTCAAACATATGAATTCTCATGAGAAGTCTGAGAAGTCCAAGAGGACAAGAATATTTAAAAAGAAGTCTGGAATTGTAGCAACTATCGATAAATGAAAGCAACTGATGAAGATACATGCAAAAAATTCCCATTAGTCATCATCACAACATGATTGACAACAGACACAACATTATGGTCAGTCTAGCCAAAAACTGCCTCAAGGAGGATCACACCGAGCAAAGAGCAAGAAAATGTCCATTGCGAAATGTAGGAAAGTGGTGTACTCCTTAAAAGATAAAGTCGTACCCAAGATGTTCAGAAGTCTGATGAAGAAGCCTGAGTTTAGATTACCAAATCCGAAGAAACCTGAAAAGGTCGACAAGAAAGATGAACCAAATTATTGTCTATATCACAGATTTCTTGAACACACTATAGAGGAATATTTTGTCTTCAAGGATTGGCTCGAGAAGAATACTAAAGAAATGAATATAATAATCCCAAAAGAATATTTGAAACAACTTGATAAAGGTTCCATAAATTTGATTTCAGCTAAGCCAATCTCTCCGATTAAGCCGTATACTGGAAAGGATGGATGGAGTACAGTTTGGAGCAAATCATCCAAGAAGATACTAAATCAAATCTAGGATGCATTAGCACAAGCTTTCGTTCAGAGTCTTCAGCTTATCAAGCCAGAGATGAAGATTTCACCAGAAAATCTGTGGACTTCAAAGAAGAAGAAGAAGAACACCACTGCAAAAACTAGTAGCATGGGGGGTAGGATAGGGGCTGCCTCTACTAGATTGGTTATCTCAGATTCGGGGAAGAAAATCCTCAAACCCCTGACCTTGTATGACTATCTTTTTATCCCTCCAGGGTCTTATGAATATAATGATTATGATTTCTGCTACATTCTAACTATTTATGGTGATAACGTGATTGATTGTGACCAATCTAGCTTCAATCTTGATTCTCAAAATGATCCTCGTATCATACTTGAGTCCAATGAACTCATTAATAAGACCATATCGACAATATCGCTTACGACGGCACTGAGAGCGAGGAACAATTCCTCGAGCGCTATGCTACCCCACTTGCCATCAACTTAGATCTTTCCGATAAAGAAGAAACACCAAAAGATTTGAAAATGGTGTCTCAAGAAGAAGAAATTATAAAAGTGAGCCTAAGGATCAGGAAGGTATTACCCCCGAGAATAGCTCCGACAGATAAAGGAAAGCAGATAGTAACTCAAGAAGAGCTACCTCCACCTCCACTAGTGGAAGAACAACATAATCAAGAGAAAATTGGAGGATCATACAAAGTGGATTACAACGTGCTAGCTAATCTTAGGAAGTTTCCAGCCAAACTAAGAATCTATGATGTTGTAATCCTATCAAAGGAGATGAGAGAGTCTCTGGTTACATCTTTGCTCGACCCAAAGATTTGTTTAGTCTAGATGGCCAGCACATCCTCAGATGAAGTTTGCTTGTTGAAAGAATAGTCTAGGGTAACCTTTACAGATGAACAATTGTTGCTTGATATGACAGAACATAATTGTCCACTCTATATCTCTGTTAACATCGGTAGATTTGTGTTGTCCAGAGTTCTAGTAGATCCTGGAGCATCTCTCAACTTGATAAGTCTACGGAGATTGGCCTACTTGGACATTGAAGCTCGGGAGCTTATGGCTAATAAAATGATGTTAAGGGGATTCAACCAAAAGGGAGAGAGAGCCCTTGGATCAATTACATTTCTTATGAAAGTTGTAGAACTAGTAACAACTGCTAAGTTCCATATCAACGACGTTGATACACCTAAAAAATGTGCAATTTTTCATATGCTTTTAATGCCTATATTTTTTTTATTATCAATAATTTTTATTATCAATAATATTGTACTTTAAAGGAATGTATTTTGTATATTTCTGGTTTCAAGTACAAAAAAATGGAGTTTTGGAGAAAAAGAAGCAAAAATGATGCAATTTGGAGCAAAAACGAGCAAGAAAGAAAATTTTATTCTAACACATTTCAATATGTCTTTCTATGTTTAATCTCTTTTACACTTATCACACATTTTTTAATAAAATTACAAATTAAAGAAAGGTTTTTTTATGCTTATTTTGTAGGTCTATCTATTAGGAACGCAACGCAACTGAAACAGGGCCAAACGGAGCTAAAACGGAGCTAACCAAAAAAAATGGTGGAGCTACGCAAAGTGGGCATCGGCAGGGCCAGAGCTGGTGCTGGCAGTGCTGAAGAGTAGAAAAATGATGACAAAATGGCGCTAACAGCGCCCAAAAAGGTGCCGACAGCACCCGAGACTATCATGGATTGATTTTTGGCAGTTTTTGATGTTCTAGAAGGCTCCCAAGTGATTCAAACACCCCATGAAGCAATTTAATGAATCTACACACTTGGATAAGGCTCTTGAATGAAGAGACATGTCTTTTGGATGAATAGATTTGTCTCTTAGAAAAAAAGAGGTAATTTGTGTCTCTTTAAAAAAGAGGGCTTGGCACCTTTCATGGGCATATATGCGTATGTGTATGGGTGTGAGGGTGTGAGTGAGTGAGAAAATGTGGAGAATGTTTAGTAATCTTAGAATATAAGTAGAAATGTAGATTTCTACCTTTTTTAGAGTGATTGGTGAGGGGATTTTGAGAGAAATTATAAGGTAATGTTCTAGCATTGCGTGGATCGGCGGGAGACTTTCTGGGAGAGATTTTCATCTTTCTTTCAAGGGAAAAAAAGCTAAGTATTTTGTTCTTCATTATCTTATGATTTTTTAAGCACTTATATCGTGGATTTGCTTTGATGTAATGAAGTTTTTTGTTGTGTTTTCTTCGTGCTTTGTGATGTATTTCTCTTACTCTTTCTTCTTCTTAGGAAATAGTGGCAAGAGAGAATTATGCCATTATTCCTTTAGTTTTCTTTTACTATGAGTAGGATTCATAGTTTGGATTTTGGGATGCATGCTTGAAGAAGTTTTAATAATAAATGTGGTGGTTTTTACTTGCACTTCATTTACATTACAATAAATGTCTGTTATAGTGTTAAAATTTGTTGTAATTACATTAAGAATCGGGGGGGTTGTGGAATGAAGTTCATGGGGGTTGGATGCAAATAATAGGGAAATATACTTTGATGGGCGTAGAATTGGAGATTTTAGGGTGACAGACTAAAATCCCTAATTCGGTCTTAGTGTTTAAAGAACTAAAGAGAGTTAGCCTTCAGGGGAAGGGAAGTGAGAGCTCTGGAGTGGGAGCCAGTATCCTCCTAGCCTAGCCACAGATTTAAGGACTAAACCTGAGATTATCCAATGATTTTCTATAACATTAAATCAGGGTAGAGAATTAAATTTGCTCCTATTTGGCACATATAATAATACATTATCCAACTCACTACATAAGAATAGTAGTTTTGAAAATCTTAAAATTCTCCAAACCAAAAGGGTTATCTTCAGAATTTAATATTTACATTTAGGAACAGTTACTATCCTTATATTTAAAATTTGCATTTACGAGTAGTTGCTAAATAAAACACCATTTTAATTGACATTTCAAACTAAGGACTAGTAGTAGTAGACCAGAATTTGACTAAGGACATATTTCCTCGCTTCGTGGGATCGATAATTGGGGCTTAATCAGAAATTCCTATATTACTTGAGGGATCTTGCATTTATATCACATATAATTGCATTTATATCATTGTGACTATATAGAATATATAAAATTAAGCATATAAAAAAGTCGCATCAAGTTTTTGGTGTCGTTGTCGGGGAAGCTTCAGTAAGAACTTTAGAAGAATTTTAATTGAAGTAATTAGGCTTAGACTTGGAAAACTGTGTTGTAAAAATTATTTTTGTGTGAAAAGTGTTTTTTTTTCTCAATGAAAAAGTGTTGTGAAAAAACTATTTGTGTCAAAAACAAGGTGTTTGTAAAAATATTTTGTTGTGTTGAATATATCTTTTATTTTATTTACTTTGTTTTATTCATTTAATTATTAATGTATTGTTTGTTGTGTTGCGTATGTAAAATAATGGATCCGCTGGACTTGTGCCTTATGATCCTGAGTTATAAAAAAGAAAAAAAATCAAAAAATAGAAAGGACTTGAAAAACTAGAAATGGAAACTGAAAACATTTAAAATAATAACTTAGAAAATCATCATAAATATTTGAGGGATTATATAAATCCTACGACATATGAAATTCACTCAAGTATACAAACCCTGTCGTAGAAGCTGACTGAAATAAATTCAGATACTATCCAACTGATGTAGAAAAATCAATTTTGGGGAACTCCTTCAGAGTATCCCTATTTACACTTATCCAGTTTTCTAGAACTTTATGCTAGATTTCGTAATAACAGCATGTCATACGATGTTGTTAGACTAAGGCTTTTTCCTTTCTCATTAAGGGATAAGGCTAAAATGTGATTATAATCATTAGCACCTGGCTCTATTAAAAATTGGGAAGAATTAACTCAGAAATTCCTAGCTAAGTATTTTCCACCTTCAAGGACTACTAAACAGAGAAACAATATTTTCTTATTTTGTCAGTATAAAGGGGAATCAATATGTGAAGCTTGGGAAAGATTTAAGGAACTCCTAAGAAAGTGTCCACATAATGCTCTGACCGATTGGTTAATCATTCAAACTTTTTACAATGGGTTAGTAGAATCCCTTAGGTTTATAATTGACGCTGCCGCTGGTGGATCATTAAAGTCAAAATCATTTGATGAAGCATATGTGTTAATTGAATAAATGACTACAAATGAATTTCAATGGGCCCTCTCAAGGGTAAATCCTAAAAAGGTAGCCAGTGTTCATGATACAGATGCGATTGCAATTCTTGCATCTCAGGTTGTTGCAATATCAAGGAAGTTGGACCAATCTGGAATGAACCAACCTCAATTTACTCTAGTAAGTGAGGAAAATTCATTATGACATATGGTTGATTCTAACTTATCATATGAGACTTTAAATACCATAAATAACTCATATTCTAACTTTTACAACCCGGGTTGGAAGATCCATCCTAATTTTAACTGGTATCATACTACTTGAGGTGGAAACCAACAATAGGAAAATAATCATGCAAATCCTAATGGAAGTTGAATAATCAGGGGGACACAAATTATAGACCTTCATCTTCACCGTACTCTAACAATGATCAACAATTTGAGGATTAGAAGTTGTCTACAAAAGAAGTGGTATTAAAAATGGGAAACCAGTTGCAAAGTCAAAATGTTGTGATTAGAAACATAGAGAATCAACTTGAATAAATTGCTAATTCACTTTGCAATTTCACTTTGCAATAGACCCCAAGTTCTAAGGAACACTTCCTAACAACACTGAGATCAACCTTAAAAAGAACAATGATGAAAAGTAGAAGCTGTCCAATTAAGAAGTGGAAGAGAGATAGAGGATGTGGTTAGAAAAGAGAAAAAAAGTTGTGAGATACTATGAGAGAAAATGACAGAAACAAAAAAAAAATAAAAGACCCGAAGAACATGTTTCGAAGGATCTGGAAAAAATAGTATCTCTAATTAAAATCAATTTAGAAAGACCACCACCTCCATTTCCACAAAGATTTAGACAACATGAGTTGGATAAAAAATTTTCAAAGTTCATGGACGTACTTAAGAAGTTAACGATAAATATCCCTTTTGCTGAAGCTTTGGAACAAATGTCAAGTTATGTAATATTTATGAAGGAGATATTAAAAAAGAAAAGCAAATTTGGGGAGTACGAGACAGTTGCATTAAGTGAGGAGTACAGTGCTATATTTCAGAAAAAGCATACTGAGAAACTTAAAGATCCTTCTAGCTTAACAATTCCTTATGTATTTGGAGAAATATTATGTGGAATATTATGTGGAAAAGCTTTATATATTATGTGGAAAAGCTTTATGTGATTGAGGATCGAGCATTAATGTGATGCCTCTATCTATATTTAAAAGGTTAGGTTTAGCCGATATTTCTCCCACTACTCTAACCCTTCAGTTAGCTGATCAATCTATCATTAATCTAAATGGGGTTATAGAAGACGTGCTTATTAAAGTGGATAAATTTATCTTTCCTATGGACTTTATTGTATTAGATATGGAGGAAGATAAAGAATATCCCATTATTTTGGGGAGACCTTTTCTTATTACTAGACAAGCTATGATAAAAGTACAAGGAGGAAAATTAACTATGAATATTAATGACCATGAAACCACTTATTATGTTTTAAAGGCTATGAAGTATCCAACTAAGAGAAAGATGATGATTATTTTTGGATAGATGAAATTGATTATCTAAGTAAAAATCATTTCCAAAAATGTTTTGAGAGTAAGTTAACAGATGAGATCAAAATGGACTTTCATGATGAGTCTAAAATGTTGTTTAAAGAAGACTGTATGCATGTTCATGAGAGGTGTGAAATGATGGACGTTACCAAAAATAATAAACTTTTCATTCCATCTGTTGAAAAATCTCATGACCTTAAAATGAATTTACCTCATACAATTTTAAAGCCTACCTATTTGGTGAATTCATATACACCACTAGTCTCTATATCTTCATATTCGACTCAATCACAAGATGAACCTGAATTG
>NW_018246621.1:41253-44875 GCF_001263595.1 Phalaenopsis equestris
AATTTGAGGATATGTTTCAAAAGAACTGTGAGTTGAGAGATGAGGATAAGGAAATTTAAAGACCAATGGAAGAAATTCCAGAAGAATTAGAAGATAACTTGAAAGGCAAGAGTAACCTAGAAGAATTTGATCCAGAATCTGAATTATCTAGAGAGAATCTGATCCAAAATTGAGGAGATCATGAAATAGCTTATAAAGATCCATTTCTTATAAAATTTAAAGATGATATTAATATAAAAATTGAGAAAATTACTAGAAAAATATTGGATCTAGAAAGAAATATGAGGAACAAAGATATGAATCAATCTAAAAAGCAAGAGCTGAAAGAAAATTTTAAACTTGAGGACTTTGTAGGAATCCTTCGATCTGGAAAATATTAGCCAATTGATCAAGGATTACTTAATTGGAATTTTGATCCATGTAGAATCATTTGTCAGGTTAGCAACGTTAAACCAAGCTCTTTATGGGAGGCAACCCATAGTTATCAGTGTGGTTTGATCAGTTTGATTGATGATTGGTAGATGTTTGGATTATTAGTGGTTTGATTTGCTTTTTATGTGTCATGAGAGAGGTGATTTCTTAACTTTTTATTATGGATAGACTTATATGTTCTCTTGTAATAGTTGGATTGACGAATCCAATACAACTCGGGCATTACCCAGACTTGAGTTTTAGAAGAGACATTATGAATTTATCAGTGACAATTCCATCTCAATTTTATTACTTCTTTTCTTTGACCTTATTTTCATTTTGTAGGAGTAGCTAACCTATTTTATGAGTAACATGTGGATGAATTTACACTATCCTTATAACTATTAGATGTGCTTAATTTAAATGATCAAATGATGTCTGAGATTGGTGCCTAGGATCCAATATATTAGAGATAATCTTATCTTTGGGATTAGAATATATAAAATCATTTATAAGTACCCAATATATTTCTGTAGTGATTCTGTTAGAAATTGGAAGTAAGTTAGTAAGATGTGATGAGTTAAAGGAAGAATTGACCTTATTTATCTTGTTTGTTTATTTGTGTTTGTGTTACAATTTATAAGATTTGAAGAACGTTTCTATATTCTAATGCTGATACATGTTATGCTAGTTAAACTTTTGTTTAGTTAATTTCATTCTAGCATGTTTAGTTTATATTTACTTTCTACTACATATTTTCTATCCTGATAAATAATTGTAGATGTTTTTTATAGAGATTTGTGGTAGATAAAATTTCTAAACTATTTTTCTTCCTACTTATATTTGCTACACTAAATGTTATACATGTTAAAAATCAAGTATGGGGGTAGGAAGAAAAATATATTTTAAAGCTAAGTATACTTCTTTTTAGTTTAGTATTATTGCATGCATGTTTTAGGCTAAATTTACATTCTCCTGCAGTCATTCTATCATGATTATGAATGTATATAAATTTGATAGGATGTTGTAATAGCTAGTAGATTCAATTACTTTTCCTTCCTGCTACATTTTATAGAATTAATTGTAAAATATTTAAAAATGCAAGTTTTGGGGAAAAGAAAATTTTCTTTTAAGGTAAACTAAATTTTATTTGTTCTCAATTAACTATATTTTTAAAATTAATTTAACATGACCTTGGGTATTGGAGTTTAACTTTAAATGACTATATTTATGTTTGTAAATATTATAGTAAATTTAGGTAAAAGTTTTTAATAATGAAGATTAATTCTAAAGTTAAAGATATTTGGTATGAAAGGATAATATTATGTTTTTCTATTTAAAAGTAAGGGAAATTGTATTTTTGAAGTATTAAAAATTTTAGAGTTTCATGTAAGAAGAAAAGAATGAAATTTTATGAAAAATCATAAACTATTATGAATGTATAAAGTGAAGAAAGGTAAGGAGTTTTTACTTTAAGAAGAGGATAGTGAAGTTCAAAATTATTAAAAGGCTATCCAATTATAGTAATCCTCACTTGAAAAAAAAAAGGCTATCCAGCTATAGTAATCCTAACTTGGAAAAAAAAAAGAAAAGAAGATAAAAAGAAAAAGAGAAAAAAGGGGAGAAAAAGAAAAGAAATATGAGTGAGGAGAAGCTTGAGGAGATGCTTAATCAAAAATTGGCTTTACTTGAATCAACTTAAGGAAAAGGCTTTATTACATTTTCTAAACTTGTATTGAAGTATTTGTAGCATTACTAGTAAAATTTTCATGAAGTTCTTTTTCCAATAAATGTTCTAAATATCCTTGATATAACAAATTACAATTCTTCTTGAACTGAATAGAAATTCAGAATTCTTAAAATTGATTACTAAGTATTCTTAGACTTAGAGTTTGAATCTAAGTACAACCCGAACTCTCACCCATTGATATATTATCAACATTGGGCTAATATTCTCATGATTTTTCCTCATTGGTGTAACTTCTAAGAAAGTCATTGATGCACCTAAAAAATGTGCAACTTTTCATATGCTTTTAATGCCTATATTTGGTGATTTTCAATGATAATATACTTTAAAGGAAGGTATTTTATATATTTTTGGTTTTAGGTACAGAAAATGGAGTTTTGGAGAAAAAGAAACAAAAAGTTTGGTATAAGGAGCAAAAATGAGAAAGAAAGAAAATTTTGTCCTGGCACATTTCGATATGTCTTTCTATGCTTAATCTCTTTTACATTTCTCACACATTTTTGAATAAATTACACTTTAAAGAAAGGTTATTTTATGCTTATTTTGTAGGTCTATCTGTTATGAACGCAACGCAACTAAAATGGGGCGAAATGGAGCTAAAACAGAGCCAAACGAAACAAAATGATGGAGCTGCGTAGAGTGGGCGCTAGCAGCACCAGAGCCGATGCCGGCAGCACTGAAGAGTAGAAAAATGACGAGAAAACGACGCCGACAGTGCCCAGGATGGTCATGGATCAATTTTTGGCAGTTTTTGATAATCTAGAAGGCTCCCAAGTGATTCAAACACCCCATAAAGCAATTCAATGAATCTAGACACTTGGATAAGGCTCTTGAATGAAGAAACATGTCTTTTGGATGAAAAGATTTTTCTTTTGCAAAAAAGAAGGGAATTTTTGTCTCTTTAAAAAAGAGGGCTTGGCACCTCTCATGGGCATATATGTGTGTGTGTGTGTGTGTGTGTGTGTGCGTGTGTGAGGATGTTTGTGAGTAAGAAAATGTAGAGAATATTTAGTGATCTTAAAATAGAAGTAGAAATGTAGATTTCTACCTTTTTTTGGAGAGATTAGTGAGGGGATATTGAGAGAATTTGTAAGGGAATGTTCTAACATTACATGGATCAACGAGAGACTTTGTGGGAGAGATTTTCATCTTTCTTTCAAGGGGAAAAAGCTAAGTATATTGCTCTTCATTATCTTATGATTTTATAAGCACTTATCTTGTGGATTTGTTTTGATGTAATGAAGTTTTTTGTTGTGTTTTCTTTGTGCTTTGTGATCTCTTTCTCTTACTTTTTCTCCTTCTTAGGAAATAGTGGAATGAGAGAGTTATGTCATTATTTTCCTTTTACTTTTCTTTTACAATGAGTAGGATTCATGTTTTGGATTTTGATATGCATGCAACGCATGCTTGAAGAAGTTTTAATTATAAATGTGGTGTTTTTTACTTGCACTTCATTTACATTAC
>NW_018246621.1:44938-53896 GCF_001263595.1 Phalaenopsis equestris
AACCACATTCAGATTTCATGGATGGTTAAGTTCATGGGAGTTGAATTCAAATAAATAGGAAAATATACTTTGACGGGCGTAGAATTGGAGATTTTAGGGTGAAAAACTAAAATCCCCAATTCAATCTTTGTGTGGAAGTCGGTAGTGTTTAAGGAACTAAAGCGAGAGTTAGCCTTCCGGGGGTGGGGAGTGGGGGGTCTTGGGGCGGAGCATCCTCCTAGCTTAGCCACGGATTTAGGGACTAAACCTGAGATTAGCTAATGATTTCTATAACACTTAATCAGGGTAGAGAATTAAAATTGCTCCTATTTGGTACATACAATATTTAATGTATCTCATTCCTTTACATTATCCAACTCACTACATAAGAATAGTAGTTTTGAAAATCTTAAAATTCTCCGCACCAATTCATCCAGAAAGGGTTATCTTTAGAATTTAATATTACATTTAGGAATAGTTACTATTGTTATATTTAAAATTTGCATATTAGGAGTAGTTGTTAGATTAAACACCATTTTAATCGACATTCCAAACTAAGGACTAACAGTAGTAGACTGGAATTTGACTAAGGACATCTTTTCTCGCTTCCTCATGGGATCGATAATCGGGGCTTAATCAGAAAGTTCTATATTACTTGAGTGATACATATACTTGTGTTTATATCATTGTGACTATATAGAATATAAAAGCTTAAGCATATAAAAAAGTCGCATCAGACACCGAGACCTCTTTTAATGTTCTACTGGGTCGATCATGGATTCATGAACACAACATGGTTCTGTCATCTCTACACCAGTGCATCAAGTAATACAAGGAAGGACAAGAACATTGTATCAAGGGAGATTTACAAACTTTTTCAGTTCATGAAGTTGGCCTTCACGCAGACGTCGTTTACTACTCACCTTTAAAGAAAATTGTCTTCTCTTGTGAGGTTATGACAAATAAAAGTGAAGATTCAAAAGAAGTACATTGGCAAGGCCGACAATCTTCCACCACTCTTTTGCAACAAGTTGGTGAAGGTTCCTTTAGCTTTAGTTCGCGAACTTGAGGTCGAGGCCGAGGATGTGGATGAGTAAGAACCAATTTAACTGTTGAGCGGACTTGTCCGACCATCAGCATTGAAGATGAAGAAAGTTCTGAAGAGGAAATAATGATGACAAAATAGAAGAAACCATAGTACAAGATATCCTTAGAAGACACAGAGAAAATTGAATATGAGACAATGTATGATCGGATAGAACTCCTAACTCAAAAAAGGGTCTCGGATTTGGTACAATCGGACAAATCAATGATTCAAAATTTTGCATGGTTGTTACTAGTGAATCTGAAGAGGATAGCCTCGATATAGAGGATGAATCGACTGATCAACCAATAGAAGATGCTCCACCAAAATTTGAGGAGGAAATTAAATATATTGTTGATGAATTGAAAGAGATTAACCTCGGGACTGAAGAATAACCCCTACCTACATTTATAAGTTCTCTACTCAATGGGAAGAATCTTTAGAGTTGATCCAGTTACTGTCAGAATTTAAAGAATACTTTACAAGGAGTTACGATAAAATGTCAGGACTGTCACTAGAAGTTGTAGTCCATAAAATCGGGTTGGACAAAGACATGACCCCAGTAAAATAAGCTCCAAGAAGAATGTGCCTCAAAATAGAGCAGCAAGTCATTGCCAAAGAGAAAAAGTTAATAGAGGCTAACTTTGTAAAAGAAGAGCAATACCCCATATGGTTAACTAACATTGTACCTGTTAAGACGTACCTGTTAAGAAAAAAAATGGACAATTCTGTGTATGTGTTGACTTCAAGAATTTGAACAAAGCATGTCCAAAGGATGAATTTCTGTTACCAATACCAGAAATGATGGTGGACATCGCTTTGACACATGATATTTTCTTTTTCATAGATGGATCGTCGGGATACAACCAAATCAAGATGGTTGCAGAAGATGCAACAATTACATCATTCAGAACGCCTATCGAGATTTTCTGCTACACAATGATGTCGTTTGGGTTAAAGAACGTTGGAGCACGTTGGAGCAACATAAAGAACGTTGGAGCAACATATCAACGAGCTATGACAAAGATCTTTGACGACCTCATTCACGACCAAGTGGAATGCTACGTGGATGATTTGGTCAACAAAAGCAAATGAAAGATAGACCATTTGTAAGATTTGAGGATCGTATTTGAATGATTACAATAGTACAACCTTAAGATGAATCCCTTAAAGTGCGCTTTCGGCATTACCTCCAGGAAATTTCTAGGGTTCTTCGTCTATTATCAGGGAATTTAGATCAACCTGGATAAGCTTAAAGCTATCTTGGAAATGCCTTCACCCTAACTTTGAAACAACTAAGTTCCTTCCAAGGAAAATTAGCATATTTGAGGCGCTTTATTTCTAATCTCTCAGGTAGGTTTGAGCCCTTCTCGGCATTAATTAAAAAAGACGCCACATTTGGGAAGATAAATGCCAATGGGCTTTCAAAGATGTTAAGCAATATTTAATGACTCCTTCTGTTTTGGCAGCCCCTATCGAGGAAAAACATTGATACTTTATATTGTGGTCTTAGATAACTCTCTTGAAGCCCTCTTAGCCCAAGTTAATGATGAGGGTAAGGAAAATGCACCATACTACTTGATTTGTCGCTAATACGGGCAGAGATAAGGTATCGCCTATTGAGAAGCATTGTCTAGCTTTGATTTTTGCCACCCAGAAGTTCAGACACTACATGTTTTCTCATAGAATTACCCTAATTTCAAAAGTTAATCCGTTGAAATAATTGATGACCCGACCCACACTCTTTGGACGTCTAGCGAGATGGTCAATGATTTTGTTGCAATTTGATATAACTTTTGTTCCCCTCCGTGCTATCAAGGGACAGATTTTAGCAGACTTTCTTGCTGCACGCCCACTTCCAGTTGGGTCCCCTCTTAATGAAGAACTATCAGATGAACAGATATGACAAATGGAATTCTCCAGTGCGCAACGTTGGGAGATGTACTTCGACGGAGCTTTGTCAGCCAGAAAAGAAAAAGGATTAGGCACAATTATACTAGGCAAAGTAGGGATTAATTTGATTTTCATTGCACTAGATAAGGGTATGTTGAGATACTCCTACCATCTGACAGAGCCATGTACCAACAATGAAGCAGAATATGAAGCCTTAATTACCGTGTTGGAGTTGGCAATCTCGATGGATATAATGGATATAATGGATATTGCCGTATATGGCGACTCACAACTCGTCATTAAACAAGTTGTTGGATAATACAAGATTTTGAAACCAAGGTTAGCGGAATATCATCACTACATAATGAAGCTACTCGAGCAGATTTTCAATTTGACTTTCTACTAGATTCCTCGGGGAGATAATGCCCATGCTGTCGCACTAGCAAAACTTGCTAAGGAATTGGCGTGTCCACCGAAGGATTCCATTGACATCACAATACAAGGGAGAAATGTTTTGTCTCAAATCAACCTCAAAAATCTACACAAACTCAAAAGAGAAGAAGAAAAAATGATTGCGATTACTGACATCAATGAAGATTGGCGCAAGCCATCGATAGAATATTTATAAACTGAAAAACTGTCAGAGGATAAGTTAGCAGCACATCACGTTACAAGAAGAGCTATTTCATATGCTTTAGTGAGTGATGTCCTCTATAGAAGATCATTTGATCAGATATGGCTGCTATGTTTAAGCAAAGCAGAAGCACAGAATATTGTCAAAGAAGTACATGTCGGACTGTGTGGCGCTCACCAGTCAGAACCAAAGATGAAAATGAAGATTAAGATACTCGGATATTATTGGTTGGTAATGATGTGTGACTGGATGGATACAACCAAAAGATGTCACCAGTGTCAAGTGCATGGGGTGGTCTTGCACCAACCTTTGAATGTGTTTGTTGACACACCCAACCGTTACCTCATGGCCATTAGACTGTTGGGGCATGGACATAATAGGCCCGATAGACCCTCCATCCTCCAGAGGACACAGATTTATACTCCGCTACAGATTAGTTTTCCAAATGGGCGGAGGTAGTGCCGTTACGAGAGGTTATAGCATAGTACGTCCTTCAGTTTTTCAAAAGCTAAGTCATCTACTATTTCAGTGTTCCACACAGAATTTTGCGTAGAATAATCTCCGATAATGGAACAGCATTTAAATGCACAAAGTTCAACAACTTTGTTAAATGGCACGGGATAGACTGAAGATACTCTATAATCTATTATCCTAAGGAAAATGGCCTAGCTGAAGCCTTCAACAAGACACTGGTACAGATTTTGAAGAAGACACAGGATGAAAATAACAGAGATTGGCATAACAGATTGCTAGAAGCTTTGTGGGCCTACCGGACAACTTTTAGGACTCCCACTCAGTGTACAACTTACACACGCTCATGAACGGGTCTAAGGTAGTACTAACGCTAGAAATCTGGATGTCTTCTCTCAGAGTCACTGTCGTCAATCAACTTACAACAGAAGAAAGTGCAATACTCAGACTTGAAGAATTGGAAAGGCTCGAAGGAAAATGATTAGAAGCACAACAGTATTTGGAACTTTACCAGGCAAAGATGGTACAAGCTCACGACAAATTAGTCCACCCAAGGGCATTCAAAGTTGGTGATCTCGTACTAGTGCTCAAAAGTCCTATTCTTGCACGTCACAAGATAGGTGGAAAATTTGAGCCAGCTTGGGAGGGACCATTTGTCGTAAGAGTCAACTCAAGAGGAGCTACCAGCTGGTGGATTTCAGGGGTGAAAAACACATGTTGCCAATCAACGGATGATATTTGAAGACATGCTACTCAACTGACATTGCTTGAATTGAAATCTTAGATTTTGATTTTTATGGAGTTATTTATTTGGCCAAATGTCTGTGACCGGGACCAAAAATTTTTTGTAATATGTTAACCTCAATAAAATGAAAATTTTTGAAATTAAACACTTCAAAGTTCTCCTTTCTACTTTTAAGTTTGATATATATATATAAATGATCTTCTCACGGATATAAACTAAAATTTTCTCTAATAAACACTTTATTTTGTTCTTGTTCCCACAAAATTTCAGCTCACTATTTTTTTTCTATTGTCTATGTAGAAAATGTCAGGAAAGAGGCTAATTTTTGCTTTTAAAGATAACTGAAACCTCGCACTTAATGAGGAAAGGGCGCCACAGGGCGGCACCATAGACTTTGACATGGACTTCAGTCAAGTCGACATGGACTATTAGGGTCCCCTAATTGATGTGGTTAGCCATCGAGAAAAAGAAGGACTACCATCATGCTAAAGATTGACACCAGGGATAATTCCTAGTTGAAGGGGAAAAATGTGATAGTACAGCAAGACCCGATGGAGGGGACTAATTGTCTGCCATCTATGATAACTGCACTGACCGGAGGCCTACTCACTGTCAGTGACGAAAGACTGTCAGATCCATCGCTACGAAGAACTAACGCAGAAATGCCAACCACCAAAAACATAGAGCCTTCCTGCGCGAAGAAAGGAGACATCATAAGGAGGTAGAAAACTTGCTTATCCCTATCCCTGAGGGGAAAATTTACAATCCAGGCATTAGAGAGACCTCTTCTAGCTTACCTTCCATAGAGGATGAGTCTGAGTTTGCTCCAGAGCTGGAGACACCAAGATTTTTAGACACTCTTTGCACGGGTTGCCCAACATGCAACACAGAGATTCCTACATGTACACCAGCTACAGGGGCATTTGTGGAGTGCCTGGATTGCAATGCTCTCCATCTAGATCTCTACAGTACTTTGGAGGAGTATGCATCCACTGGGAATGGATTTCATAGCACTGATCACCCGATGGGGGAACCATATATTATGTTAGATGCAGAGTCATATATTCCGTTGTATACAGAGACAACACCAGCATGGATTCCTACTGATACTAAAATGAGGGAGTATCCTCGACAGCTGTTGATTGTCTCCATGACAAAATACTACAAAATGAGTAAAGTAAGCAAAAGGGAGTTTGAATTCTATGAAGAAGTTCAAGGAAAATTCATCAACATACTAGAAGGCTTGAATTTGTACACCAAGGTCTTCTCTGAAAGCAACAAAATAAGTATGCTCAACTGCATCTTTAATCTGAGAGACAGAGGTTGAGAATGTCTTCTGATGGAAAGAACCTATTCTGAGCTACGAAAATGGATGCGTGGAAAGGGTAGGATCACTATACATTGTGTTATTGTTACAAATTCACCAAGGACAGCAAGGGAATCCACCGGGGATTCTGAGACACGATGAGGTGGATCCCCTACCTCCCATGATAAAATGGATGATCAAGAGAATGGTCCGATGGAGCATACATCCAGCCGATTGCATTCCTAATAGATGCATTATCAACATCTATGACGAGGACAATTACATTCCTCCGCATATTGATCATCATGATTTTGTGAGACCTTTCTGCAATTCTCTTTCATGAGCAAAAGCAACATTCTATTTGGAAATGAAATTGATATCATTGGCCCTTGTGAGTTCAGAGGATCTGTGGAGATTCCACTGCCAGTGGGTTTAGTGCTGGTTCTTAAAAGAAATTGAGCAGACATCACTAAATACTGCATTCCAGGGGTACGACAATGCAGGGTGTCCGTGACTTTCCGAAGAATGGATGATAGAAAAATGCCATACTGATTCCGACCAGACCCGGAGTTGGAAGAACTACTACCATACAAGCTATGAGAGGGTTGCACATATAGGCACATGCAAAGGGAACTCCTATTCTAGAGCGTGGCTCAGTAGGTCAGCTCAATCGGGAGCCTGTCCCCCCAGAGACGGACACTCAGAGGATACCTTTTTGTACTGCATTTCGACACTACAGATATGATGATATATGTATTAGATATGCTCAGCTTCTGATATGTACTCAGGATGAGATATTTCTAGATGTACTTTGATGCGATCAGCATGTCGTACCTTTTGAGGTTTCAGTCGTACTCAATATGTAACACCTATTGAAGCGGATTAATGAAATCTCTTTCAGAAATTTTGTGTGTTTGCATAATTGCCCCTTTGTGGGATGGATGAAAGCCACATAACCATACGTTAGTTCGGGACTCCAATGAACAAAGAACAAAACAATAAAAATTTAATAATAATAAAATTAAAATAAAATACTCTCTTTTGAAAGAAACCAACTAGCGAATTTTTTTTTTAGTAAAAAAAATATAATATATTCTGATAATTAAATATGATAAAAATAACAAGAAAAAGAAAATAAATTTGTTGAGTTAATTCTCTTGATTTTGAAGTCTTCTACTCTTTGCTCGTGCAGCGCGACTGTTATTGTCTGCACTAATTCTCATCACAATCCCGTGGAATTTCACATTTTGCATAAAATTTCACATGGTTTCACAAATCTTTCTCACCAATACCTATCTTCACATGACACATATCTACGAACTCAACACCACAAACTTTCTACACTATATTCATGTCATTCTCGGAGCCAATTCTGAGACGTCAACTCTTTTCCCGCTACCCCTTTGGATTGGTTATGAGTCCCAATGCTTTCCTCCCTAATATAACACACACATGTATTTGAGATAGGTGTAAGACTCCCCTGAATGGAACATCGCATCCTATTCTCAACGTTTCAAGATTGGTATAAGACCCCCTTGAATGGGACCATGACATCCAATTCTCTACACATGTCTTCAAGATAGGTGTAAGACTTTCATGAATGAAACATCACATCCTATTTTCAACCTTTTAATATTGGTATAAGACCCCCTTGAATGGGACCACGACATCCAATTCTCTACACATGTCTTCGAGATAGGTGTAAGACACCTCTGAATGCAACATTACATCCTATTCTCAACCTTTCGAGATTGGTATAAGACCCCCTTGAATGGGACCACCGCATCCAATTCGCTACACATGTCTTTGAAATAGGTGTAAGACTCCCGTGAATGGAATATCGCATCCTATTCATATTGGTATAAGACCCCCTTGAATGGGACTACAACATCTAATTCGCTACACATGTCTTTGAGATAGTTGTAAGACTCACCTAAATGGAATATCGCATCTTATTCTCAACCTTTCGAGATTGGTATAAGACCCCCTTGAATGGGAACACAGCATCCAATTCTCTATAAATATCTTCGAGATAGGTATAAGACTCCCCCGAATCAAACATTGCATCCTATTCTCAACCTTTTGAGATTGGTATAAGACCCCCTTGAATGGGACCACAACATCCACTTCTCTACACATGTATTCGAGATGGGTGTAAGACTCTCTTGCATGGAACATCGCATCTTATTCTCAACCTTTTGAGATTGGTATAAGACCCCTTTGAATGGGACCACAACATCCAAACATCCAATTCTCCACAACATCCAATTCTCTACACATGTCTTCGAGATAGATGTAAGACACGCCTGAACCGAACACAACATCATATTCTCAACCTTTCGAGATTGGTATAAGACCATCTTGAATGAGACATGGTACACGAACTTAATGCTTATGCACAGTATAGCAATAGTTCTAATGGTATTTTTCACTTATATTTCCTTATTTTGCAACAAAACCAAAAACTTGATCCTGAAGAAAAATAAGAATTTAACTTTTTAATCTATATATATTTATATTGGGATACTACGCAAGTATACGTATCGTTATCAAGTAATATATGACTTTTTGATTAAGACCTGAATATCAAACCCACAGGGAAGATTATGCAATATGCACTTTTTAGAAAGTTTTTCTATTTTAAAAAAGATAATTAATTAAACTAAAAATTATTTTTGTAGGAATTTAAAATTTAAATATTTTTGGTATTTTTTATATTTTAACGAAACAGTAACAACTTAAAAGGATAACAAAAGTTTTTGCAGAAGAAAAGTACTTAATGTGAAAATATCTTTCTTCTTATTATGAATCAGTAATAAGTATAGGAATTTTGTTGTAGAAGTGTG
>NW_018246621.1:54186-61580 GCF_001263595.1 Phalaenopsis equestris
TCAATCATATGAACTACATTCTCATTCATACAACCTCATGTGATTCTTTCCAATTGTTGACTGAGATAATACCAGCCCAGTTCTTACATGTTCTCACAACAAATTTTAACATCTAGATTGGCCAAATCAAGAAGTAAATGAAGTGCATGGATTTAAATTATCAGAACTTCTTCCAACATTAAAGATCAATACTCTCCATAACGTCCATCCAAAACTTAGTTACCTATCATTTTAACAAGAAAGATAAACAAAATTACTCATAATCCATGAAGAAAACCAAACCACACTTTAGCTTAAAAGAAGAAATCATTGTCAAACCAACAAAAAATCTTGATTAAAACTAAAAGTAGTCTAAAGCAAAAAGATAAAAACTTATCTCAAGTCCTCCACCAAACTCCTAAATTTTCTTTGAATCTCTTCTCTTTTACAATCACTCAAAACAAAATAATAAAAAAGGATAAAGTAAATAAAAAGTGGTTCCTCAAAATCTCTCCAAACTAACTTCCTAGAGAAGAACTTTCAAAACTTGCCAATATTTTCAGGACTCTTTTCTAAGTCCTCTCTTCTTGCTTTTATAGTTTTCCAAGAGGTGCCTTGTGATCGCTTCAAAATGTGTCTTTATTCGATGTATTTTCCCAAGAGATGCATCCTTTCATGATAGTTTTCATCCATGGTGGTTACAACCACCTATTAAGCCAATGGGTGTCTCAAAAACCTCTTTGAAATTTGTGAAAATTTATTTTACTCGTCTAGTAATTGCCACTAGGGCTTAAGCTCGGGGCTCAATGCTTAGGCGCGGCCTTCTTTGTTTAACCGGTGCTTAAGCGCCAGATCTAGCGCATAGGCGCCAAAATCTTTCGCATAATTTTTCACATTCTTGCTCCAAATTTGATCCTCTATCACTCCTTTAAGCATTTTTTTCTATTTTTACTTGTATTTTCATAAGCATTTTTTCCATCTTTACTTGTATTTTCAAGAAAAACACAAAAATACCTTCTATTAAAGCACAATATCTCAAGAATAGGTATAAAAATGTGCTTAAAAACACTATATATTTTAGGTGTATCAGGACACGACATCCAATTCTCTAACCACATCTTCGAGATAGGAGTAAGACTCCCCTGAATGGAACATTGCATCCCATTCTCAACCTTTCGAGATAGGTATAAGACCCTTTTAAATGGGACCACGACATCTAATTCTCTAGACATATCTTTGAAATTGGTATAAGACCGACTTGAATTGACCACAGCATCCTACTCTCAATCTTTGAGGTCAGTACCTAAATTCTGACTCTCTTTTCGGAATTGATACCTAAATTTCAATTCCTATCTCGAGGTTAGCACCTAAATACTTATTCCCATCCTCAATAGACACCTGAAACTTAATAAGTAGAAACCTACTCACCAGTCCCCAGCGAGAATTCCTACTCCTTGATTTTCGTCAGATATGCACTTGTTAATTCCCCAACGGGAACAACTAGTACTCAAATTCTACACTCCTTCTATGTCTGTTGACATAGGTTCCTGTATTGGTTTTGTTGATTTTGTCGGTCAAATCCAATATGCGTGGTGTGCTTCCTCTTTAGCAGCCTAGGATCTAGCCATAGAACTTTCCTATTGACTATTCATAGAAAAATAGAAAAGGAACCCTCACCATTAGAAACTCTAAAGTCTTTCTTGCTCAGATTGAAGTTCCATATATTGGTCCTAACCTCAAGCACTTAGTTCCACGACATCCAAGTTCCATATATTGGTCCTAACCTTTAAAATTGACTCTCGGTGTTGGTCTGGAGTTATTTCACTCACTTGCACTCACTTTCACCCACAATCACTCACAATCCCAAAATCTAAAATTGTTGGCTTTGATCCCATGATCCTTTGAGAGACTCATGTAGTTGGTCCCCTAAACCCACTAGCCCTAGGCTAAGGTTTAGCTAAGACCACTACATAGAGGACCCAAATGGGGAATTCATTAGTCCATAGCACATATAGGGTGGTTAGTACCCCAATTCTACCAAAATGTCCAATTTGGCCTTTTGCCTCTAAATCCACCCAAATTACCTAAATACCCTTGAAACCCTAAATTTAGTCAAAATCCTCAAATTCACCCAAAATACCCAAATTTGTTCAAAAATCATCTCAACCCATTTCATAATACCCAAATTGCCCAAAACCTCCCAAAATTTCCAAAATTACCAAAATACCCCCAAATTTGCCAAACTTACAAAAATACCCTTGGCATCCCAAACTTTCCCAAAGCATCCAAAATCACTTCAATTGCCTCCAAAATTAATTTGGACCCTCCAATTCAACACAATTTGGCCAATTTGACCATTTTTACCAAAGCCCCCAATTTTGACTCTGTGGCCAACTCTCACCTAATTTAACCACATAACCTAATCAATTTGCCCCAATTTGAATCCTAAACTCTTCATAACAATCCTAGACACCAAATTTAGCCTTCAATTGGACTTGGTGAAGCATCAATTTTACTTAATTTTAACCCAAGTCCAAAATTCCCTAAATTTACCACAAATTGGCCATACCTCCAAATTCCACCAAATTGAATGCCTTAAACTCAAATTTGACACCAAATTTATGTTGAAAAGTCTTCATGATATTCCTATAAACCATTGTCAATCATCAATTTCCATCAATTTAGATTTAGCCCAACCTTAGCCCAATCTAGACCAAGGTCTATCATCAATTTAGACTTAGCCCAACCTTAGCCCAATCTAGACCAAGGTCTAGTCCATTACTCTCAAATTGACCAAAATCCCAAAATCCTTCAAATTGAGCTTCCAATTGAACTTAAAATTACTTAAATCCTTCACAAAAAATCCTCATGAATATCATCTACACAATGTTGATCAATCAATTGGGCTCAAATTTATGGCTATCCTATCCCAAAACCAACAATCCTATCCCAAACCCAACATTTGGCCGTTTGGACCCAAATATGGACCCATGTACAAAAATTAATTTAGCCATCCTATTTAGCCATCCTAAGGCCACCAAATTGATGACTCCACTCCACAGCCACTAAGCTTCCCCTTTGAACCAAGATAAACCATACTTAACCCACCCTAGATAAGCCATGGACCAAAGGTCCCCTAAATCAAGAGATTTGTTTCCTAAATTGCTTAAGCCAAATATATCTTTGTCAAAACCTATCACCAGCTCAAAACCTATCACCCAAAACCTATCACCAGCCCAAATTAATTGATGTGACAGATTCCTCTGAGATTCCCAAGCCATCTAAGAACCTCCCCTGCACCCTAGTCACCGGAGAAGCAAAAACTGAGAGCCCTTATGCTTAATTTCAAACCTAATTTCACCCATCCAATGTGTAGCCCTGATTGGTGTTTATCATCTTGAAGCCCTCCACCTCAGCTCCACATTGCACCCAATTGAAGGCCAGGACAGCCACCCTAGGTTGTTTTACTTAAACCCGTCCTCTATGGCTAAAAAAAGGAGAATAAGATAAAAAAAAATTTCTTCAGAGAACTCTGTTAAAATTGTTTTCATAGATCCTCCAAGACTCCTTAATCCCATTGCAACCATCCTTTGACCATCTTGCCCATCACTTAAGCTCAATTTTTTAGCTTAAAATCAGGGCAAAATTTGGCCTTCCTAATAAACTCCCCCAAACCCCAAATTGATTTGCTCTTGAGCTTCACTAGAGCAAGAGAGGAAGATCCCCATCAAAATCACCCTTTGTTGAGCCCTCTAACCTATCCCTAGATCAAGGCCGCTCCACCCTCTGATCAAACTCATACTTGGAGCCTTCACTAGAGGAAATAAACACATCCATGAGGTTTTTCAGACTCCACTGAAGCTTCCACAAGCACCCAATTTAGGCTTAACCTCTTGGGCAAATGCATAGCTCACTAACCCTAATTTTGGGCTCAATTTGGTCCTTTGTGAAGAAAACTTGTAATTCATAGCAATGTAACCATTTAGATATACTCGTCTTGAGTAAATGAAGGTCTTGAGTAGATGAAGGTGTAGAACAAACCCAAAGTAATTTGGTTGAGTCTAGGCTGAGATCATAGGGTATAAAGTTGGACCTTTCATGAGTTTTGGCTATTGGGGATGATGACGGAGAACCGTCTGATCGAGAATGTATTGTATGGACGAGATTGAGCCGGATGAATTCTTCGTGCGTGAACTGTGGAATGTGTGGCTACCGAGTCAGATGGCAGCACTGAAATGAGGAACAACGCGTGGCACTTCTAGGAGGATGAGGATGATGCGGTGCGTGATTCGGATAAATAGAAAATTAAGGCTTTTCTCAATTAAAAAAATGATAGATCTTTGAAAATTCATAACTTTTCATAGGAAAATCATAAAAATAAAATAAAAACACTTCCTTGCTCAGTGAATAAAGGAGAATAATGTGGAATAAAAATAAAAAAATATTTTCTCACTCCCTGACTTTTAATTAATTAAATACACTCTATGGTATCTTAATTCTCCATGGCTTAAAATATTTCATCATGATGGCTTGAAATTTTGAGGGTCTGTTCCTCATCACATTGTTCCTCATCACAGAGGCTACCTCTTCTGATTTTTGTAAAGTCAGATGACATTCCTATGCTGCTAGCCTTAATTTTCAAGCTAAGGTGACTATTTTGGTTATTTTAATTATATAAATCAAAATATCATTTGAGAAAATTTGGGAATAATTTAATTAGGTTTCTTATGGTCAGAGAAGTCTAGGTAAAATATTGTGATGCTTTGAATCACCTTGTACATTTCTATACTTAGTTAAATATATAAACCTTACATTAATTTATGTAAATTATATACTTATCAAAAATTGAGAAAATTACTTCCCCACTGTTCATAAAAATCATATTTACTCACTGTAAAAATATCAAATTTATTTTATTTAGTCTAACCACTAAAGTGAATTTTTAAGGAAGCCTTACTTTTTTGTATAAAAATAATTATATTAAATTAAATACGCTTAGAAAAATTTTGAAAGTTATTTTTCTGAGTTCTTTGTGATCAAAGGAATTTTATAAAAATAAAGCCCATTTTTATAAAAATATTTCATTTTTCAAATATATTTTGAATTAAAAATAATTAAGCAAATCAAAATTTTCAAAAATACAAAGAAATGGTTCAAAATGAGTGGGAATGTCCCCTGATCACTTAGAAATCATTAGGACATTTTTTCTTATTTTTCTAAGTTAAAAATAAATTTTAAAGACTTAAAAGTTAATTTTTCATGTTTTCCCAATTAAATAATTATAATCTATAAATTAAAAATCACAAAAATATAAGATTTGATTCTTTGGGTTTTCTAAATTTAAAGAAGTCTATTAAAAATATAATAAAATTAAAATATTTTTTAATTTAGAGAAGTCTATTAAAATTTAGAGATTTGTAATTAAAATATTATTTTCTATTTAATTTAATCATTGAAATTGATTAAAAATAAAATAATAATAATAGAAATTTGATTCAAAAAATCATGAAATTTTGTCTAAGTATTTCTCTGACCTAAGAGAACCTTTAATCATTTTCTCATAAATAAAAATTTCATTTTGTAAAGTTAAACAAATCAACTTTTGAAATTCCTATTTTCTAAATTTAAATAAATAATTAAATTAAATTAAATCATGAGAGGTCCACATGTTCTCCTCTGACATTATAATTACCTCATGGATATGACACTCTAAACCCTCAAAATCATTTGAGTTGTGTTTAAAGAGTTATCAGGTGAAGTGCCTCAAGGGAAAAACAGTAATTTTAGACTTTGGTGTCTTAATCAAAATTTAAGATTAACCAAGGCAAAAAAATGGGTAATTTTGATCTTAACACATATGATTAGATGATTGAAATACAATGGGGTTAAAGGGTAGAAACTCGCTCACCACCCTTGCATAACATCAAAAAAATCATAATCCCCCTAATCTTCATGACTTGGAAGTCAATTAAGATCAAATGATGATTAAATGACTCTTAAGAGATGAGCTTAAGTCGGAAAGATGATAGTTTACTTTTCTTAAGCCCAAAGTTGAGGATGGTTTGACCATTTGATATGAATACACATTACTTAAAGTAAATTTTTGATAATCATCATTTCACCCACTATGATTATTAAAGGCTTAGTAGTGACCTAGGCTCAATTTCTAAACTCAATTTATTTGATTTAGAAAACAAAATAATTGGTAACTAACAGCTTTAAACACTACAAGCCAGACCTTAATTGTGGGCACCATAATCTAAAAAACCTAGACTTACCTTAGGGGCACCCACTCACATAACTCTTAAATGAAACATCAATTGATTAATCGAGTACCCTATCCTCAGAATAACTAAGTTGTCAGGTTTCACTAAGCAACGGGATAGTCACACTTCGAACTCTGATGATTAATGGAATGATATGATAAGCCCAAAAAATGAACTTAGAATATTTCAAGAGATTTTCAAAGTGATCCAGGGACATGCCTTGAATGTTTTGGAATCTATCAGACATTCTAAAGGGAAAATTGGACTTGCCATTTGTTGTTCTAAAGTCATGTACTAGGATCTTCCAAGATTCAACCAAGTCATAGCCTGGGGTTTAGTAGCTAAACCTTCAACTACTCCTACAATTTAAATTTCCTTATAATATTATATATATGCCTTGCAAGTACTGACCTTATAGGTGGTGGAACGAGAATACTCGCCACATACGTTCTTACAGTTGACAGTACCGTCTTTTCTTGTACTTTCTACACAATATTTTTATGCTTATGAAACTTGCATGTGACCAAAGGAAAATATGTTGAGATTTCCCTACCTAGTTTATACTATTTTTAATGATATTGCACTTTAAAGAAAGGTACTTATGATGTTTTGTTGCATGAACGATGAATTAGAGTCATTGGAGCAAAAAGATGCAAAAAAGAGCGAATTTTGAGCGAAAAGGACCAAAATGTGGAGATTTGAACTAGACCACCGACGGCGCCCTCGACGCCGCCGACGGTGAGTTTTTTCAAAGGCTACACGATAAAATTCTCCAGAAGTCTGCCAACGGCGCCCTCGAGGCCACCGACGGCGAGCTCGGCGGGTGGTGCTCTCTCTAAGTTATTTGGATAAGGCCAAATTTTGAAGAAATGCTTGGGCAACACTTGGGAAAGCTCATCCACAACTTTAAAAAATTATTTTGGCTGAAAATTGAAGAGACTGGAAGGGGGTTTAGAGGTCCTGGACGTTAGAAAGGTTCCAATATTGTGAGAAATTCTTTGAGAGATTGTAAGAGTGGAGGGAAAGTGAGAGATTTCTTCCTCCTTGCTGCTTCGAAGAGGAATTCTATGTGTTGTAAAGAAAGGAAGAGATTCAGAGGAACTTCGAGGAGTGTTCTTGGAGAGAAATTTAGAGATAAGTTATTTAATT
>NW_018246621.1:63205-63905 GCF_001263595.1 Phalaenopsis equestris
TTACCAGATTGGTTGATAATTCAAACTTTTTATAATGGATTAGTGGGATCACTTAGATTGATTACAGATGCTGCTGCTGGTGGTTCTTTAATGTCAAAACCTTTTGATGAGGCTTATTCATTAATAAAAGAGATGGCTACCAATAATTTTCAATGGCCCTTTGAATGGGTAAATCCTAAAAGAGTAGCTAGTATCCATGATTATAATGCAATATGTATGTTAGCTTCACAGATGGCTGCAATATCAAAGAAATTAGATCATTATGGGATGAATTACTCTCCAACACCTCCTATGATGGAAGAGAATTCATCTGGGCAATTTGTGGATGTTCAACCTTCATATGAAACTTTAAATGCTATTAATAGACCTAACAACCCTTATTCAAACTATTATAACCAAGGTTGGAAGAATTATCCAAATTTTAACTGGAATAACAATTCTTCTACAAGTCAACAATGGGCAAACAACCCAGTGAACCCATTAGAAAATTCATCCAACCAAGGAAATGTTAATTACAGACCTTCTTATCCACTAGGATTTAACAGTAACAATCAAATTAAGGAGAAGAAGTTGTCTATGGAAGAGCTGGTATTAAAAATGGGTCAGTAATTACAAAATCAAGGAAATTAATTACAAATTCAAGGAAATCAATTACAAAATCAAGGAACTGCTATTAAGAATATTGAAAACCAATTGGGAC
>NW_018246621.1:64302-64812 GCF_001263595.1 Phalaenopsis equestris
GAAAAGGAAGTTCATGGATAATGAAACAGTTGCACTTAGCGAAGAGTGTAGTGCAATTATTCAGAAAAAGCTTCCTGAAAAATTAAAAGACTCTGGCAGCTTCACTATACCATGTGCTATTGGTGAAAAATTTTATGGAACAGCTTTATGTGATTTGGGAGTCATCATTAATCTTATGCCTCTATCAATTTTCAAAAGATTAGAATTAGGAGAAGTCTCACCTACTTCTGTAACTCTACAGTTAGCGAATCGTTCAATTACATATCCTAAAGGAGTTATAGAAGATGTGTTAGTAAAAGTGGATAAATTTATCTTTCCTGTGGATTTCATTATTTTAAATATGGAGGAAGATAAGGAAATACCTATTATTTTAGGGAGACAATTTTTAGTTACTGGAAAAGCTATGATAGATGTTCAAAAAGGAGAATTAACTATGAGAGTTAATTATCAAGAAGTGACTTTTAACATTTCAAACGCTATGAAATACCCTGCTGTTGAAAGAGATAATGA
>NW_018246622.1:0-1073 GCF_001263595.1 Phalaenopsis equestris
TTGCCATAATTAAGTCTTTATATTTCTAATTGCTACGACTATTTTTATGTCTAATTTTCCATTTGCAAAGTAATTCTTTCAATTTTTTTTTCCTTTTAGTGTATTAGCAAAAGTAAGTCCATGAGGGTAATTATGTTTATGATTGGAAAATTACTCCCTTGATTATTCCAGTTGCCTAAAATTTGTTGTTGGTTGCTACCCAATAAATTATTTCTTATGTTTTGATTATTATTTTAAATATAGTTTGGGTGATTTTTTAAACTAGGACTATTGTTGTTTGAATAAAGGTTGTTGGGTTTATTATTGAATTCATTCTTTGACTTCACAATTGAAATAAAAAGATTTCACTTCTATCAATATGCACTCTCAGCCCTTATAAAGGATCATTATATTGAACTTAGCCTTTTATTATCTAACTTCTTTAAAATGTTGCCACTTATGAAGTTAGAATGTTCAAAACGTTAGTATCATGTCTACTAACAATTATCTGAGGGTTCACTCTCTTAAAATGTCAATTAAAATTATTTATTATTATATCCTCAATTAAACTATACGCCTCATCAAATGCTCATATATCATAGACACCCTCTCCCTTGACTGCATCAATAGTTATTGTCCTGAATGATCCATAAACCGATTATAAAATATTTGTATTATTAACAAATAGATATGATATGATGCAGACAATTTCTTAATAGGTCATTAAATCTCTCCCATGCTTCATATAATGACTCACAAAAATTTAACGAGAAGACATAAGAATCAAAAAAATAAAATTTTTCCCAAAATATGCGTATGATTTAACACGTTTCTATTTATTTTTTGGGGCATTTAAATACAATAGCACCTTAGGAATTGACTTATCTCACACCAAAATTTTTATATTTACAATCATATGAAAAATAACACCCATTATCATTTGTAACTATCAAATTTGTTTTCTTATGAAAAGGTAAAATGTTTCATGTAAAAAAATAAAATTTTAGGTGTGAGATGAATGAATTCACAAAAATTATGGGCTGCCAATGTAATTTTCCGTTATTTATTTATATTACAACTTAATTTTTGGCCTC
>NW_018246623.1:0-203 GCF_001263595.1 Phalaenopsis equestris
ATATACTGTCATTTGTGCTATATCGGGTCCACCTACAAAAATATTAAAGTGGAACCACGGACTCTGCAATAACCCTGAAATAATCTCTACGGTCCCACTTCAATAACCCCAAAATAACACCTCAGAGGTTATTTCGGGGTTATTTCTGGGTTATTTCGGGATTATTTATGAGTTATTTCAGGGTTATTGAAAGAAACCCTTAT
>NW_018246624.1:0-1487 GCF_001263595.1 Phalaenopsis equestris
TCAAAGATGGGAAGGGAAATGTTTTGCTCACATTTTTTGGGCCTTGTATGCCAATTTCACCTATGGTTGATGAATTCATTGATGTGCTTTATTGTTTGATGGTAGCAGAGAGAGTTGCACATTCTTATAGTGGAGATGGCTCTTGGAATGTTTTCCAAGTCAGCAGGACAAGCTTGTTTCAAGGAGGTTTCTATCATTTGGAAGAGGATTTTAAAACTACTTCCTTTCTTGAACTTGAGATGATCACATACATATAGAGAAGCAAATTGCCCAGCTATTTTTTTTGCAGAAAGTGAATCTACTCCTTGTAGTAATCCTAGAAGGAGCCCCATCATTCACATTGGCTAGTATACTAGCATTAGACTTTTCAGAAAACTCCAAAACATCATTCGGGTTCATATATCTCTATTCTTTGTTGATTCTCCCTTTCTTCTTCCTGGATCTCTCAATCCGCCACTTCCCAACTAAATCCTCCTGAGCATTCTATATGTCCTCCATGATAATTTGAGGTTCATTAGACAACACATTAGAATCCAATTGGTGAGAAACCCTCGTCGGTAGTTGATTTACCTCATCAATAAGAGAATCTTGTAAATTATTCACAATCCCCCCAGCCACTAGAACCAAACCCTCCATATTCATATCAGAATCATTCTGATAATCATTGAATTCCACTTTCCTACTCTTGTAAAGTACTCTCTTCTCTGTCTGTCAAGTGCAAAGTTAGTTATTGTACTGTTTCAGGCAAAACCTACTCCCTCTTAGTATCCTTTGTATTTATCCTTCCCTGATGGTCACTTTAAAAATGTCGTTGTTGTATATCCTACACCTTTATATGAGATACATTCCTCCTTTCCTTACCTTGTCCCTGGATAAATTTATTCTTCTGAGTTCTAAGCTCTGGATGTGCCACCAAGCATGTTTCTATATTATGCCAAAAGTTGATGCATTTTTTACAATACTTTGGTGTGAATTCATTCTCCACTTTCTGCAAATAACTATTGTTCACTGAACCCATCCTCGCCTCATCAAGAATTGGTGATGTAATATCCCTTTCAACCATATTCTGGCATAAGAAGGCCTATTAAAGGTATGTGTAGCCATATCAACTTTCATAGGCTTTCCAAAGATGGCTCCCAACAAGTATAACACCTGATGATTAAAATAATGTACTCTTAAGCCAGAGAATTTCAAACATACTGTGATGATAGGAAGTTTAGCGGCTAGATCAAAATAAGGAGACCATTTTAGAACCTTCATTTCTTAACTTGTTACCAAAAAACCTAGTGTAATCCTCCTCCCTTTCAACTTTTATGATGATATGTCTTCCATCTAGAGAACCAATTTTCTAATCCCCAATTAGTTTAAGATTATCAAAGAATTTCCTGATAAAGTACATTTTTGAATGGCCATATATAAATTTCCAACTAATCCAAATTTTAAATTAATTTCAGATTCACAAAAGAAGATAGTAGGCATACCTCCTT
>NW_018246625.1:0-366 GCF_001263595.1 Phalaenopsis equestris
ATATGAATATTTTCATGTATAAATAATGACCACCGCTGACTGCCATCGTTCGCTACCAATCTCCGTCGACCGCCACTGACTGGAACCCCTCAGTCGAAGTTGTAACTTGAAAAACCTGGTAATATTTCTCCCGTCTGCGGGACAAGTGTTCTCTGTAAAAAAAACTTTTAGTGGATTCTTAAAATTGGGTTAGGGCCCGTTGTTTTTTTTTTCCTCACGGGTATTTCCACGTAAAAACTTCTGGCATCATTACTTGTTGTTTTCTTTCACCCAAGTGTGAGTTGAATTCTCGTGAAACGCTAAGACAATAATCTATTAATATGCCGTCGCGAATTTTCTAGCACGCATAAATTATTTTTATTTTAC
>NW_018246626.1:0-801 GCF_001263595.1 Phalaenopsis equestris
ATATGAGCCTGTCATCCCTAATATGCTTAATAATTCGAGTACCACACCCTACACTCGAGAGATTTAAACCCCAGACCAGAGGGGACTTATAACTGACAAACAGATGTCTTACCAACTGATCTGAGTACACACACACACATATATATATATATATATATACATACATATATATTGGGGTTAAATATTAATGTTTATGTTATCTCATGGAAATTATAAAAATGTGCACGAAAAAGTCAAGCACCCCGGTCAATATTAAACAATAAATAATAAGACATGGAAAAACAAAAAGGTCATGACCTTTTCGTCAAGAAAATTTTTATCAACACATGTAAATTAAATCTAAATCTTGATTCAGTAAATAAACATCCAGCATTAATTACTCTAAAAGATAAAATATTATTGTAACCTAGACATGCCTGACGGCTAACCTAATATTCTTACAATAATATCCCCAGACTAAAAAATTAGATAGAAATGCAAAAACAGACGATAGAGTTATCGCCAAAGGTGTAAAGGTGATTCTGAAATCAGACAGTGGATTATGCTTATCCAAATAACAAATAAATGCTTTGGTGGATAGAATGTTGAAAAAAAACTAAAGAAGAAAATTGTCAAAACTGTGATAAAGGAAAATGTTGAATTTGAATATGTATCGGAGACATGTTTAAGAATTAGAGCACGAGAAGGAGAGAGAGAGCAGGGAGCAGACAAAAAAATAGCATAGTATAGAATAGTAAAATTGTGTAAACTTTATACATGAAATGAGCCATCTATTTATAGGTTGGGGGGGGGGGGGGGGGG
>NW_018246627.1:0-1377 GCF_001263595.1 Phalaenopsis equestris
CAATAAATGGGGCGCCATTAGGGTATCTCCCTTGAAGGGCAACAGAAAAGTGATGAAGATCTGAGGAGAATCCAGAAGTTGATGAGAATAAAGGTCCCATAACCCCACTATTAGAGACTAAAGGGGTTTGCTGTGGCGCAATAGAAAGCGGTTCATGTAACCTCTCATCAAATAAACTGGGCTGAGTAGGTAGAGATGATGATATAACAGCTGAAACTCCAGAGCTACAGATTTGCTTCATAACGGACTTGCTAGGAGAGAGAGTTGATTGTGCTTCCATTCCATGCTATGATATAGATTATTAGTTTATTGTATTAGCTTGTCGCCCACTTTCTACCCATTAACTGCAGTCACCATTATGCAAAATTTATGGAAAAACTAATAAATTAACAAAAAAAAAAAAAAATTGTTTTCTGAAAAAATAGGCATGAGGCATGAGAGTGGCACATTTTTTAAATGACAAGACGTTACTACTATCAAAATAGGGAGTACTGAAATTTAATCAGCATCTTTGTCACGAATTCAAAAAACCTGCAATCTATAGCACCTCTAATGGCATTGAAAATCAGGAAGTTACCACTACCATGATAGAGTATTGAAAATTAATTGATGGCAACCTTTGGCACAGACATTCTGCCAAATATACTGCCGATAATTGTATTAAGTCAAAATAAAAGATTGAAAAGGTTTCTATCAATAAATAGTAACTATGGGGCGAGCATTCAATCAGTTTGGATGGATTTGTCTTTGAGTCGGTCAAACAACCCCCGAAATCAAAAAAATTAAACCAACCAAACCGAAATTAAATTTGATTTAAATTATTTAATTATGAACATACCGAAATTTAGTTGTTAGTTGGAGTTTGATTATGAACAAACATCAGGAATTACATATCTTACATGTATAATATCGATTTAATTTCATGAATCCTCCATTTAATTTTGAATTTTTCGGTTTTTAAATTTTTCAGCTTTATGAAAATTAAAATAAACTAATAGCTAAAAAATTAAATAGTAAGGTTTCAAATTAAAAAAAAAATAGACCATTGAGGTTTTAAAGACAAAAAAAAATGAAATACATTTTGAAAACGAACTGAATCAACCAAATTGTTTGGTTCAATTCAGTTTTTCCATTTTGACCAAATAACACACACCCCTAGTAGCTAGGTAGCAACAAAACTAAACCGTAAAAATTAAATCACAAAGCCACAATACCTATTAGTGCAGAAGAATGGTAGGGCATAAATGGAATGAGCTGATATGTTGCATAACATTGCAGCCAAATAAAGTAGCACCTGTAATGGCCTAGACAAAAAGAAAAACCTTATTCCGGATTTGTGAGGATTGTCGGTCAACTTTTTCTTTTCGATTAGATTGA
>NW_018246628.1:0-914 GCF_001263595.1 Phalaenopsis equestris
AGGAATTAGCAAAATGGATGTATTTTCGTTTATCATTGCTTGTTTCATTATTTGTTATTGTTAGGTGATTTATTTAGTTGGCTAAAAATTATGGCAAGCGTAATGGAGGCATTGGCAAATTGGACTGAATTGTTTCCAATATAGTTGTTACATAAATGTACATATGCAAGTGGGGAATATTTATTATTAGCTCTACATATTTCTAGAGGTGTTGTCGTGTGAACATATTAAAATATTCATCTCCCAAGCTATTTACTTCAAAAATATCTTAGAGATTCCACATTTTGGGAGAAAAGCCGATGGTATGTTCGGATCAACGTGTTGACCAGCTTTACCCGATTCGGGGAGCTACATGGAAAGCATCACTTGTGTAAAAGGGAAGAAAAATAAGTGCTAAAATTTGATGGTATGGTATATAAGTCAAATTGGATAGCATGTATGAAAGTTCCCAAACATTTGCTTTTAAGTTTTTTCATTTTTTTATTATGTGAAGGAGTCAAATGTTGGTTGTAAGCTATGTATGTTACTTTTTATTACTAATGAAGAGTTTTGATTCTTCTCCAGTAGATGTAGGTCAGTTCGACTGAACCACGTTAATTGTTGTGTACTTCTTCTGAGTACTTAACTTGTTTATTTTTTTACTGTTATTAAATGTTATTTATTATTCATGTTAATTTCATTAAAAATGCTAGCAAGTTACTAAATAGTGTCACTATTCTTTTCTAATGTTCATCTTTATCGTCGTAGTAAAATGGCTAATAAAAGTAAAGAGCTTGGTACACCTGCGCTGTGGGAAAAAGACGCAAAAATTATATTTTGCGATATTTGCCTAAAAGAAATTGAAATGGGCAATAGACATACAAGCTTCTTTAATAAGGAGTGGCAAAATATTAAAAAAAATTCAAGGAACGTAC
>NW_018246629.1:0-226 GCF_001263595.1 Phalaenopsis equestris
ATTAGAAAAGATAACAAAGTCATCGACGAACACCAAATGCGAACGCCAGACGAGATATAAGCATATCACACTTGGTCGTAGAATGACATTCTATAACTCTCATGTAGGAAGTTAAAATGATCTCGAGAGATATCGGGAAGCAATAATTCTAGAAGAAATGACGTCACCTCATTTCACGTTAGAAGAGTTCAAAATATGAGAAGTGGGGAATAACATAACATTTTTA
>NW_018246630.1:0-2584 GCF_001263595.1 Phalaenopsis equestris
GATAAAATGACTTGACAATTTCTAAATTCTCACTTTCAATTTCTTAGCCCATCATTCTTCTGAAGCATCAATTGTTCGTTTTATCGGATCCCAACGCAAGCTCATGGATCCTCGCTTTAACTCTTTCCAAAATTTACTGATTTTTTTAATTGATCTCACTTGTTTTTCAATTGCATCCTATTGTGTTCACTTCAGGTGCTTCTTTGAATTTTTTTATAATATTTTGTCAATCCTCCTTTTTAAAATAGGTTGTTGGCCTATTTTCCAATTTCATCTCTTTAAAACAGATCACACGATATTACTTTGACACTTTTATCCCACATGCAGACGAACTGATTTCTTTTGTCTTAACCTTGACGATACTAGCATGAAATGAACCAAGAAATATAAATATTTGCCAGAGAAAAGATAAATTGTTATTTAAAATACCACAACTCGAAAATATAACTGAAAAAAATCACAAAACTACCACCACCACCAACACCATATCACCAAAAGGCTATCACTAGTAAGATGACAAGTTTGGCTCTCCAAGGTCTTCATCGCATGTGCTTGCTTCCGGGTGAAGAAGCAGCTGAAACTCGAGGGAAATGCAGGATTTGCTTCTTCCATTTTTTCTTTTCTTTCTACTGTGGCTTTTAGTAGAGAGAGGGTAAGAGAGAGAGAGAGAGAGAAAGAGAGAGTGAGAGACTTTTTCTTGTAAGTCGACACGATCGATGACGGTGTAAATCTTCAAAGTAATAAAATCCAATGCAATTCCGCCGAACCACGTAAATCTGTGTGCCTCTGTGAAATTTTCTCATTTTATTTTTCGCTTCGTTGTCGATTGTTTTATTTATCGCACAACATGTGGTATCAGAGCTTTGGTTCAGATCTGAGAAAAGTTTATGACAGGAGATGAAGTGAAGGTTTCAAGGATCAAAAAATTTGATGGTACAAATTTTGGTTACTGGAGGATGCAGATAAAGAACTACCTCTATGAGAAGAAACTTCATATTCCGTTATTGGGGGAAAATATCAAAAAATATGGAGGTTTAATGAAATTTGTTGGATCAACAAGTTCTAGGGGTTATTCGATTAACTCTGTAGATGTCCGTTGCATACAATGTCGTCAAGGAAATAACTACTGCAGATCTCATGACAACCTTGTCAAATATGTTTAGAAAGTCATCGACGGATAATAAGATATATCTGATGAAAAAATTATTAAATTTGAAGATGACAGAAGGTACGTCTATTGTACAATACCTAAATGATTTCAACACTATCATAAATCAATTATCGTCTGTGGAAATTGAATTTGATGATGAGATACGTGTACTGATATTGTTGGCTTCATTGCTAAATAGTTGGGAAGCTATGAACATGACAATTAGCAACTCTGCAGATAAATCTAAATTGAAATATGATATTTGTGATTTGATTTTGGCTGAGAAGATACACAAGAAAGACTCTGAAAAATTTTCAGTTTTGAGTTCGAAACTGAATGTTGATTCTCGAAGAATACTGAACAAGCATTCAAATAGAGGAAGATCAAAATCAAAACACAGAGATATGAGCAAGTCAGTGTCCGCTAAACAAGTAGCTTGTTAGAATTGTGACAAAACTGATCACACAAAGAGGAATTGTATAAATCCCAAGAAGACATAAAATGATAGCACAAATATGGTAAGAAGCAAATGATACACAACTGCTGACAGTTTATAGTTCTGTTGATAACTGAATATTAGATTCAGGTGTTTTTTTCCATGCAATTTTTCATCGGGAATTAATGTGAAATTATATTGCAGGTGACTTTGGGAAAATATATCTGCTGATAGAGAAGCTTTGAATGTAGTAGGAACGTGTGACATTGACATTGCACTTCCAAATAAGAACAAGTGCAAGTAGATTTTGCAAAAGGTCAGACACATTTCTGAACTGAAGAAAAACCTCATTTTTGTTGGGCAGCTTGATAAGTGTGGACATTCAAAAGTATTCTCAGATAACATCTAGAAGGTTACTAAAGGAGCATCAGTATTGGCTCAAGGTAAGAAAACATGTACGCTAGATATGACTATTGGTTTAATTAACAGTGTTGATACTACCATTGCAGAGAGCACAATAGAGTTGTGGCATTACAGACTTGATTACATGAGTCAGAGGGGTATGAAATAACTTCAGTCCAGAGTCAAGCTACCAGAATTAAAGTTAGTTGATCTCAGTATGTGTGAGAGTTGCATTATGGAGAAACAGAAGAAAATCAGTATTTTGAAAAGTGACAAGACGCTAAAGGCAGGAAAACTGAATCTAGTGCACACAGATGTGTGAGGACTTTCCCCAGTGACATCTCTTGGAGGCTCTCGTTACATGTTACATTCATTGATGATCATAACAGAAAGGTATTAGTTTATTTCTTGAAGTATAAATCTGATATATTTAATGTGTTCAAGACTTGGAAGGCCGTGATTGAAATAGAGACTGACTTAAAGCTAAAATGTTTGAGGTCTGATAATGGTGGTATGTACATTGATGATGAGTTCAAAGAATATTGTGCAACTTTGGACATAAAAATGGAGAAAACCATTCCAGTGGCACCACAACA
>NW_018246631.1:0-762 GCF_001263595.1 Phalaenopsis equestris
AATTCATTAATTTCTTTCATACAAAATATGAGTATGCATAATGGGAATGAAAAGTGCCTTAATCTTGCAATTGAGAGTATCAGCATGAACTAATGCATGTTAAAGAATACAACTAAGGTGAAAGAAAGATTCACGAGGAATGATATATTTAAAAATTGAGTGTGAAAAGGAGTGATCTCACAATGTGGATAGATTTGTAAATCATGCAGTAAAAGAGCATCCTTTGTTTTTAAACCTTCAATAAGGATTTTCCACTCAATAAGAGCATACTTGAAAGAGTAACATTTATGCTAAATAAGTTTGCTCCAATCTATTTTAGAATGATCATAATAAGCAAAGAAGTGTGTGAGACATAAGAGTATTTATTCTTACTCGTCCAAAGATAAATTAGTAGGGGAATCTGTAATTAAAATTTTATTCATAAGTTGAATACAAGAATCCAAATAGAATAGTTGCTTGGTAAAGACAAATTATTATTGACAATCATATCAAAAAATTTTGCATGGATAGAATAAGAGAACATAAAATATGAAATTACCAAAACTTCTGTAGAAGAAAAGGCCGTTCACCCAAGTGTTAAATAAGAAAGGCAAGTTTCCGTTATAATGGACTTGAAAAGTAGGCTCTTTTGTAATCCTAACAACCACTTAGAAAAGGCCATTCCAGAAAGCAGTAAACTTATATTTACTTTGAACCACAAAAAAACCATGAGAATTATAGCGATAAGAAGTGAAGAGTTAACATTGCTGAATCTCCAAATAG
>NW_018246632.1:0-858 GCF_001263595.1 Phalaenopsis equestris
TATATTTATGAAATAGATCTTTTACTAGTAGAGTTTTCATGAAGTACCTATCTTTTGAATATTCTAAGTGACTTAATATTGCAACATATAGTCATTCTTGAAATGAATAGAAAACTAGAACTCTTAAACTTGATGACTAGATAATCTTGTGGCACAGAGTTAATTTAATTACTTGAATGTTTTCTGAAATTCTCAGTATGATATTTATCTAAATCAAACTTATAGTATTTCTGAATTTAAACTTTACTACAATAGATCATAATTTTTATGTAGTACTAAAATTACTTGATGACAAGTAATAGTTAAGTTTGGGGGATTTTGACCAAAGGAAAATATGTTGAGGTTTCATACCTATTTTATACTATTTTTTGATGATATTTTTTATGATATTGCACTTTAAAGAAAGATGTTTTTGATGTTTTGTTGTAGGAATGATGAATTAGGGTTATTGGACCAAAAAGATGCAAAAAAGAGCGAATTTGGAGCGAAAATGACCAAAATATGAAGATTTGAACTAGGGAAGAACTGAACTAGGGCACCGACGGCGCCATCGACCCGGCAGATAGCGAGATTTTTTTGGGACTCCAAAATTAATTCATTAAGAAGGTCCGCCAATGGTGCCCTCAATGCCGCCGACGGCAAGCTCGGCGGTTATGCCCAATCAGGCTTTGGATGAGGAAAAATTTTAAAGGGTTGCTTAAACAACTCTTGGGAAAGCTCGTCCACTACTTTAAAAGAATATTTTTGCAAAAAATTAGAGAGTTCCTGGATGTTAGAAAGGTCCTGGAGGTTAGAAAGGTTCCAATAGCGTGTAAAATTGTGAAGAATTCTTCATTGTGAAGAATTCTTCAAGAGATT
>NW_018246633.1:0-301 GCF_001263595.1 Phalaenopsis equestris
AAAATTGAAAGAGTCAACTGCTCACCAAATTAGCAAATTAATGTGTCAAATTTCTAACTTAAAAGTTGGTCAACTTCAATCTAAGAAAATTAATTTTTGAGATTTTTTGGTCCAGCTTTTTTGGAAAAAACTCCATACTTTTTCTTTCTTCCTTTTGATTTCATAGAAAAAAATAAAAAATTAAAGTGGAACAAGTTCACGAAGTTCTTTTGAAGATTTTGGTGAGTTGCTTAGCTTTCTCTTACATAACTGTAGTTCTTGAGTGGTTTGAACACTCCTTTAGATGATTTTTTATCTTTTA
>NW_018246634.1:0-542 GCF_001263595.1 Phalaenopsis equestris
CCCGCTAAGAGTTCGCTTGGGAGGGACTAAAGCCACCGAATCTGGACACCGGCGTCCAGAGAGGCCGGCGGGAGGTCCCCAGAGAGGACTGAAGGAATAGGCGCGGCCGAAGTGGGAGGAGGTGCGGACAAAGTGGGAGAGAGATTCCATGCGAGCTCTTTCTCGGGTAGGAGCCCCATCTGGGGAATAAGACACGGCCAGGAGCATCGGGAAAGCGGCGTTTAAAGGCAAAGGATGCCGGCCGGCGGAATTCTGGCGCGCCGGCGAGGCTCGGGCGAAGGTCGCGAGATCGAAGCTTGCGGTTTTCTGAGCTTGCGGTTTTCGCTAAGCAGAAGAGAGGGAGGCCACGAAGGTGGCGCCGTTCGCTGGGTATCGGCGACGAGGAAGTTCGCCGGCGAAGGAGACGGACACGAGGAAGGGGCCGAGCCTAGGGCGTCTTTGCTAGCCAGGAGCCAGGAGGGTGGCGGCGGATCTAGTGTGCGATGGAACGAGAGGGTATTCCTTCGTGAGTTGAGGTTTTAAATAGGATTTCTTTTTTTTTT
>NW_018246635.1:0-363 GCF_001263595.1 Phalaenopsis equestris
CTCTCCTTCTCTCTCTCTCACACACCTTCTCCTCCTCCCTCACCTTCACTCTATCTATCTCCACGCTATAACTCTCTCTCACTTTATCTTCCACGTACTCACCATCTCTTGCACTCTATCCTTTTGTCTCTCTCCCTCCCTCCATACATCTCTCTTTCTTTGTCTCCCTCTATCTCTCTCTTCCTCTCTCCCTATCTCTTCTCATTACCACTCTCTCACTCTCTCTCCCTCACTATCGCTCTCTATCTCTTACCTCTTACTCTTTTCTATGTCTTTCTTGCTCACTATTTCACACACTCTTCCTCTCTCTCTTTCCTCTCTTCACTCTCCTCTTTCTCTCTCACTCCTTCTAGCCCTCTATCT
>NW_018246636.1:0-1559 GCF_001263595.1 Phalaenopsis equestris
ATATATAATACTTACTGATTCACATCGACTTGTTTGTTAAACCTGTTTGGGGATGATTCTGGTATTAAGTGATTAACGAAATGATTTTTTTTTTAGTTAGAGTAATCTCCACGTAAATCATTATAACTTTATTTGAAGCGAGCTGTAAAGCAATCCCAATCATCTCAACATCATCGACAACAGTTACAATAAATCTATCATTAATTGGGCAACATCATATTAGATTTAATGCACACGAGTCATATTTCAAGCTTTGTAGTATTAATTCTTTAGCTCCATTTATGTAGTATGTAACCAAACATAAGTAGGTCTGCTTCAACCTCCTACATACTTGGGCACAAACTCCCCAAATACAATTAATTTACCATCATACCATAGCATCAATCTTGACAAAAACTTCACTCATTTTTGAACGTATTTCTACAAAATTAAGTAACAATATATCAATCAAAATTACAAAATGTTATGTCAAGGAAGCAAAATAAATGGAGTAATACAATCACATCCATAAATCACAAATATGCATCTATGCACATAAACAACATTCACATATATAACACACAATTCTATCATATTTTTACATCTAACAAGTAAAGTTTAACATATAGGTATACGGTACTAAAATTTTTAACATATTTTGAAATATCAAGCAAACAAATAGAACTTTGACTCCGAACTCTTAGCTTTTAATATGATGAACAACCAATCTCTTACTTAACAAGCATATAACATATGTATCATGAATCATATGGTCCTTCCTCTCTAACACCTTTCTAGTCTAAAACCAATAATTATGAAGACAACACAACTTATAGATTGATGTCTAGCTCATAATATACACAAAATAAAGTACATAGGCTAGTTAGATAATTAAGTAAACAAATTAGCCAAAATAAGACATTAATTGTAAAATGAACATCAATTATGGTAAATCAAAGCATCAAAAGTTTCAATAAGAAACAAATGCAAACAGTGGGACTCCTAAGATCATTAGGAAGTACTGGAAAAACTTGTCATTGAAACACTACAAAATTCAATTCAACTAAAATATCTAATGCTGAAATAAACAATTTACAAAAATACCTCCAAAAATCTTTTATAATATCAAAATTATCACTCGTTTCATACCTGTTTTCTCAGCTAACTTTGTATCTTATGTTCCATTATGGAAATAAATTTAAAATGAATACAAGTTAAAAGTTGAACAAATGAGCCATCCCATGTTTTATTTCAAAACCAAGTGGAGAAAGTGCGCCTTTTGCTTGTATCCATCACATGAAAAACCAATTAATAAACCCAACATAAACAAACATCTAACTTCAACATTCACAAAATCAAAGATCTCACTAAGGCCGCCAAAAAAGCTCATCATTTGCGAACAGTTCGTGTTCGGCTCATTAAATATCTTGTATTCGATTTTTTTTGTTAATTAAGCGAGCTGAACATGAATAAAAGTTTGTTAGTTCGTGTTCCGGCTCGAAATAATTGAAAATTTTAAAATTTTAATTACTTATATCATTTTAGTATTAATTAATTAATTAATTGTGTGTCTATATATA
>NW_018246637.1:0-637 GCF_001263595.1 Phalaenopsis equestris
GTGATGTTGACAATTATACATAAATATCAGTTTTTTGATCGGCACGTCATTGGATCGGTTGACATAGCTGACTTAGATTGACTCATTTCTTATAAGTATCAATCGATTTTGACTTTGGGAATCCGAGCGTCTTTCAAGTGATAGCCGATCGACTCTAAGTCGACTGGTTCATTGTCTTTGATCCGGACGATTATTTTATCATTAGACATAATTTTAATCTGATCGGATTTTCATCAGTCGGTCGGCTGATCTTCATCCAATCGGCTCATCGAGCCCTTTTAAATTTATCAGGTCATTGAGTTTCACCTCTTCCCTTCCATACAATTTGATCGCTTCGAGATTCGTGCTAATTTTTTTTTTCCGTACATTAATTGATAGTTAACTTACTTAAAATGCAATAAAGACAATAAATTATTATTCAATCAACTCTATGTACCTTATTTTGCTCAATATTGGATTATTGGGGCTATCATAATGGTGGCGGGACTATGTCTTCTTATAAGAGAGAATATTATGCGCGGAGTCATGATGACGGGACAATGTCTTCCTACAGGAGAGGATATTATGTGCAGAGTCCGGATGTAGAATTACATCCCGACACCGCACAAAATACAACGATTACATATACAATATGTAA
>NW_018246638.1:0-529 GCF_001263595.1 Phalaenopsis equestris
TTCGATGAATGCTAATTGATTTGGCGTGATTAACTTAGATAAATGAAGTTGAAGTCTTGAAACAATTATTTTACTGATGACTTAGAGAGCACGAAACTTAAAATAATAGGTCTAAAATGATTCCAACAATCCTTCTCATGATTTTTGAGGATTAGTGCGATGCTAGAAGTCATGAAGTGTTTGTGGGGATTGACAATTAAGATAAAATCCTGAACATTCTTAATAATTGAATCCTTGATAATTTGGCAAAATGACTTCTAGAATTTAGTTGTAAACCCATATGTACGAGCTATTTTTTTTCTCTCAATAGAATTCATAACATTCCAAATCTCCAATTCATCTGGGATATGATTTAGATTTAAATTTTCTATGTATATTCTACAACCTTTAAAAAAGGATTCATCAATATCATGCAGGACAAACTCTGCTTAGTGAGCAGCTGATGAAAGTACTTAACTCCACCTTCTATATTTCAATTAAGTCTTCAATCCAAGCTCCTCTTCCATCTTTAGCTTTCAAGATTAATTTC
>NW_018246639.1:0-527 GCF_001263595.1 Phalaenopsis equestris
TTCGATGAATGCTAATTGATTTGGCGTGATTAACTGAGATAAATGAAGTTGAAGTCTTGAAACTATTATTTTACTGATGACTTAGAGAGCATGAAACTTAAAATAATAGGTCTGAAATGATTCTAACAATCCTTCTCATGATTTTTGAGGATTAGTGCGATGCTAGAAGTCATGAAGTGTTTGTGGGGATTGACAATTAAGATAAAATCCTGAACATTCTTAATAATTGAATCCTTGATAATTTGGCAAAATGACTTCTAGAATTTAGTTGTAAACCCATATGTACGAGCTATTTTTTTTCTCTCAATAGAATTCATAACATTCCAAATCTCCAATTCATCTGGGATATGATTTAGATTTAAATTTTCTATGTATATTCTACGACCTTTAAAAAAAATTCATCAATATCATGCAGGACAAACTCTGCTTAGCGAGCAGCTGATGAAAGTACTTAACTCCACTTTCTATATTTCAATTAAGTCTTCAATCCAACTCCTCTTCCATCTTTAGCTTTCAAGATTAATTTC
>NW_018246640.1:0-244 GCF_001263595.1 Phalaenopsis equestris
AGAATTGTGTGGTATGTATGTGAAATTTTCCTATGCTACAAGCTTCTTAGCAAATATATAAATCTATATATTTAATTATTTCTTTAATATTTTCTCTATCACAATAGGCCAGATGCATTCCTCCACTTCGACCAACAAATTTGAATTCTACTAATTAACATTCAATTTGGTTGGTTGAAGTGGAGGAATGAATATTTTTGATTGGTTGAAATGCATTCCTCCACTTCAACCAACCAACATGAAT
>NW_018246641.1:0-1040 GCF_001263595.1 Phalaenopsis equestris
TGTAAATTAAAATGTCCTTTTGAAGCGAGCGACGGAATTTTGATTCTAGTTACTGATAGGTTATTACGGGCAACTCCTCAACAAACAATAGTGCCGAAATGAACTTCATGTTTGTCACAATCTATGTCTTATTATCATTTATGTACATGAATTTACTAGAGCTGCTAGAATTATAGTTACATATGTGACTAATCTGACATAATAATATAAAATATTTACATAATTAAAAACTTTCATTATGAAAAAGAATAAAATTTTCACCATTCTACAAAAAAATTCAAACATCGCAACCAAACGATCGTCCTCTAGCTGACTCCTTGTTTCTCGATGTCTGCAAGGGTCGAAGCCAACCACCACTCTCCCATCGATCTATCAAAGTTTTCATCTAAATAACAATGTCCCACTAAACTAAGGGTTGAACTGGCAGTGAATTTTTAAGATGCTTGATCTACTATAATAACAATGTCATTTTCATCTTCAAAAGCTAAGAATCTCTCGAAATCCCTCAGTTAGGTCCAAAGGCTTCCAAGGTAGAAGTAACTTTTCCCAATTTTTGTAGGACACTTGGAACTGACTGCAAAGTGAGAAAATTGTGGAAGGGTGTCCAAGCCTATAAGTTGATCCATGAATGATCAGGCCAAAAACTGACTTTATAATTATTGATCCAATGTCAATCGACAGTTCCCTTTGGATGCAGTAGTTTAAAATAGCACTTTCTTTAGAAACTTTACCGATCTTCATTGTTGGTAACAGTTCCACAGAAATGAAAAAGTGTCAAAATTTTGAAAAGGGATTTAGGAGTGTCGCAGAAAAACTAACATACATATTTTCTCTTGTTTCCCAGTCGTCAGTTTCGTTCGTTAAATACTGGTAAATTTCATTCAAAATTTCATTCATCTGGTTTCTTGTCAGGATGAAATTGGAATAATGACAGACATGAATGTTCCCTATCATGTATAATTTGTTGATCCGTGCAGGAGTGAAAGTGATCCATCTTCCTCGCACATAAACAACTCCCTGGTTGATTCCATGTAAATTTG
>NW_018246642.1:0-713 GCF_001263595.1 Phalaenopsis equestris
GAAAATCACAAGGGCATTACTGTAAAATTTTCTATCATGGCATGAATATAAGAACCGACCGAAGCAGGGCCAAAGTGTAATATCAGAATTTTATGGACCATTTAGTATCACTTTTGTATTTTATCTTGGGCATATGCTTGCTGACCACTCAATTTTTATATATTTACATATCTAGTCTCAATATTTTACTTATTATATTTGTCTCGACAAAATCTTTCATATTTGGAAGGTCAAACAAATGTTGAATCCGACGAGCATATAATTAGATCGAGGGTCGCGACGAGACGAATCCAACGAGCCCAAAATCATTCAATTCTGACATTTAAAAACAATCAAATATTTATCAAATACTGTTTGATCAAGGAGAACTCTCCGGACTGTCTAATCAAAGTGGTTCATATTTCTGCATTAATTGCACCCAGAACTCAAATAGAGCCCCATTCCCTTAATGAAAAAGAGAGAGCTTGAAGTTTGAGGAAGAGCTTGAAGCTTTGAACAGAGCTGAAGTTCAACATCATTCTTGATGTCGTTGACCACCACCGACCACCATTTGTCGGTCACAATCAATTACTATCGTTTGTCGCCCGTTCCGTGCAATAAGTTCATTCACACGTCAAAGTTACAATTCAGAAGACTTTGTAACCCTTTCCCGCTTGTGGAATAAATGATATCTACAATTATCAACTTATAGTGAATTTTTACAACTGGGACAA
>NW_018246643.1:0-1534 GCF_001263595.1 Phalaenopsis equestris
TATGCTTCCAAGGGAGAAGCACTTTTTCCCAACTTACATATGGCACTTGTGACTGGCTGCATAGTAGGAATAAGGTAGAAGGATGTCCCAATCCATAAGTCGATATGTTCATAATCAAACCCAAAATAGATTTACAAATAAAGCACCCACATCAATAGGTCTTCCGATTTGAATACAATAATTTAAAATAACACTTTCCTTGGTCACTTTACTGATTTTCATGGTAGGAAGTAGTTTTGATGCAAGAAGGAAATGCCACACCTTCAATGCAGGATTCAGTAATGATGAGTAAGAACTTACATGTCCATTATCTATTGTCTCCCAATTTGCAGCTTCATCGATAAAAAAATTTATAGAGTTCATTCATGTTATCTCTCGTAGGGAAAAAAATTACGTAGTGACAAATATGGACACTTTCAATCATAAACAAATTGTTTAATCTTGAAGGAGTAAATGGTACCCACCTGCCACAAACATACACAACTCCTTGGTTAATTCTATGAAGATTAGCATAAAACTCTTTCACCACAGGAACTACTAGCACAGTAGTGATATAACAAAGTACTTCCAAGCCTCTCAGTGCAATAATCTCCTCCGTTCAAGTATTTAGTGTGTTGAATCCTCAAATCACAAATCCTTATTCCTCGATTAATCTTTTCTTCACAGGAACACGATCGTATAACTTCTACGCATCGAAACTGATGAACATCCTCTTGTTGCAAATTCCATATCTAGCATTTTCTTTAGCGTGGGAGCTATAAGAATTGAAAAATGGTGACTTTCCAATCGATTTTTACTCTTAAATAACTTTAAAATTCAATTTTTGGGAGTTGCTAAGAAGAAAACCTACAAAACAAATGTCTGAAACCACTTTTAGAAACTTCCAAATTTGTTCTGGTAACCGCGACGCTTCAGGCGCTGATTTCTTGCCCCTTTCGCACTAGTTCTTTGGAAAATGGCACCTCTGGTGCCAGTTGAGAATTCTACACCGTTTCATTTTAAATTTTAATAAGTCTCAAATCTTCCATAAAATTTGGTACATAAAAATGTTTTAATGTATTTTCTCAATTTAAGTTCATTTGACAACTTAAATTGATTTTTAAAGATAAATACCACTCTTGGCATTTAAATGATTTTTAAAAATTAAAATATAACTCAAAAAATTATGAAACTTAGTTTTTTGAGTTCTCTGTTATCAGGGATATTTTATAAAAATCAAATAATATTTAGAATAAAAAATTGATTTTTAGCCTATTTTAAATATTTAAATAATTAAAAAATCCATAAAAATTAGAAAAATAATAAGAATCATGAAAATGTTCTAAGTTGCTTCCTAATCACTTAGGAACATTTAGAATATTTTTCCCGATTTTCCACATAAAGATATTGAATTTCAAAGCTTAAGAATAATTTTTAAAAGGCTAAAAATGAGTTTTCACTAAAATAATTCCAATAAATCAAGGAAAAATAAAAAAGTATATATAAAATTTGTTCCTCTGAGTTTTCTAACCTTAGGGAGATTTTTTAAAAATAC
>NW_018246644.1:0-1468 GCF_001263595.1 Phalaenopsis equestris
GGACCAACTTTACAACGCACAATGCCCATGTGGAACTAGTCCACAACCACACCTATTGGGAGTCCAACCCCACACAAGGATTAAAAAGTCCTTAATGGCCCCCTGAACCTTCTTATTCAAAGGTGATGAACAAACTGTCTTGAAGTCCAAAAGAGTTGACTGTACTTACCCAAGAAAGAAATGGGTGAAGCATGCCAACGGAAGAAGGGTAATATGGTCAGTTCATGAGGGAAATGAACACATTACCGATGTATGAAGATAATATTTCTTGATTTAAATGGAGAGAAAAGCTCCTCCCAGCGGAGTCGCCAGAAGCTGTCGGCATAACTTTGGTTGAGGAGTTTCCCGTTGGAAGCTGGTCAGCTGCCAGAATCAAAATCCCACCACCCGCTTCAGAAAGACATTTAATATATATATAACACTGCTGTTGGCAGGGGTACTGCCCTGTGCACCCATCCTGTGGGCTTAAAGGATGGGAAACCAGCAGCCATTTTCTCAGAACAGGACCTTGAGGAACTGAACTTGGAAGTTCAGTTCACACTTATTGGAAAATTTAGCCTGGGTCACCCAAAGATGGAATTTGTCAGGAAATACTTTGAATCTTTGAATATATTTGACTGGAAGCTTGGATTACTGGATGGCAGACCTTCTTATCCAATCGACAAGGGAAGAAGACTATGCAAGAATATCTGTTAAACAATCAATCATTATTGCTGGTGCTGAAATGAAAATCTTAAAATGGACTCCTGAGTATCATCCTTCTCAGGAACCCCCTACAGTGCCAATTTGGTTTAAGCTGCCAAAACTACCATTGCATCTCTTCAAACTAAATGACTTATTTGAAAGTGGCTGCACTTTAGGCACACCTTTGAAGGTGGATGCTGCAACCTATAGCAAAGCTAGGCCAACAATTGCCAGAATTCTGGTGGAGAGGGATGTGACTATACTTGAAGTTAAGAGGATTTGGATTGGAGACTCCTTAAAGGGCTTTTGGCAGGAAGTAGTCATGGAGCAAAGGCCCTATTACTGCCAACATTGCAAAATGTTTGGTCACAGTAGGGAGAAATGCAATAGGTTAAATCCTCCTAATAGAAGGCTGATAACTCACCCACAACTGGAAGTGAATACTGAAAATACCCATCTCCTGAGAGAAAGTAACAAAGAAACTCAACATTAAATCTCAAATGGGACAGGAGCAGAAGAGACAAACAATCCTTCTATTGATCAAATCACTCCCAAGGCCTAGCAGGTTGTGACTCCTTCAGCTAAGAAAAGGGATACAGTTGGAGTGGCTTTGGAGACAGGTAGAAATGGAAGTGAGAACCTCACAGTTCAAGTCCTCTTAAAGGATCCTATTGAGTCTCCTAGAAACACAAGGGATCTTGTGGCTAGAGTGGAGGTGGCTTCCACTATTAAAGCTGTGGTCTCAGAACTGAACAAAGAATTGGAATCAAATTGGAAGATCCAA
>NW_018246645.1:0-469 GCF_001263595.1 Phalaenopsis equestris
AAAGTTTATTTGTGATGAGTACATCATTTAGTCACATAAAATTATGTCTATGATGATTGAACGAATGTTGTTAAGGCTTGAAATTGATCGAAATCGCAAAAATCTTGAAATTGAACCAAAATAAATAAAGCACGCCACCGACGGCGAATTTTTTCCAAGAGTTATGTTTAAAAATTCAATAGAGTGCGCCGACGGCGCCATCAACCCCGCCAACGGCGAGCTTGCAAAAAAACACCTTTAACTGCAATTTTGATCAGTCAACCGCTACTATTCATCATCTCCTTCCTCCTAAAAACACAATTTTCAACCTAGGGCTTGAGAGATCTTAGATTGGGAGGCAATTTCAAGGCTTTTTGACATCAGATTTGATCATCTCTAGGTAAGAGCTTCACTCCAAGTTAAAAATATTTGATTTTCACCCTGGATTTCTTCTGCATTGAGGAGATTCAAAAATTTTGAGAGTGTGAAG
>NW_018246646.1:0-921 GCF_001263595.1 Phalaenopsis equestris
TGGGATAATACTTAATTAATACCTCAATGTCAACCAACACCCCAATAATATGACAAAACACCTCAAAATTACCGCAATAACATTGCTCCCATCAACTTCAATAACACCTGAACACTATCGCAATAAGACCTCAATAACATCCAAATAACATGACAATAACACTTCAATAACACTAATAACACCTCAACGTAACTCAAATAACACCGCAATAATACATCAATAAAATGTAAATAACATGACAATAAGAAGTTATCATTTGGCTTCTGGTAAGATAAAATGCATGTTGGAAGATATTGAATCTCCAAATGAAGTTATCTTTTAAGTGCAATATATAACTATTATAGATTTCTCTCTTTCAAAAATGCTACAAAACTAAGATATAACAGGAAAATAACTCCAATAATATTGCAAACAACTCCACTAATACCGCGGAAAACTCCAATAACACCGCCGTAAACTCCAATAACACAGAAAAATAACTCCAATAATACCACAGAAAACTCTAATAACACTGCCGAAAACTCTAATAACGCTGCGAAAACTCTAATAACACTGGAAACTACGCCAATAACACGACGGAAAACTTCAATAGCACCGCGGAAAACTCCAATAACATTGCAGAAAGTTCCAATAACACCGCGGAAAACTATGCTAATAACATTGTAGGATATTGGTGTTATTGCGGAGTTATTTAAGGTATTATTGTGATATTATTGAAGTGTTATTGATGTGTTATTGTGATGTTATTGAAATATTATTGCGGTGTTATTGAGGTATTATTACAATGTTATTGAGGTATCATTTACGGTATTATTGTAGTATTATTTGCGGTATAATTGCAGTGTTATTAAGACATTATTTTCGTGTTATGGAGGTTTAATTGTTGTTTTATTTTTGTGTCATTGCAACATTATTAATGCA
>NW_018246647.1:0-1196 GCF_001263595.1 Phalaenopsis equestris
GCAGTTTTGGATTCTTTAACCATTTTGGTGTACATATTCTAAGTCATTATATTTTTATTTCTACAATGGGTCTCAGTTAATGTAGGCTTGACAAAATGGATTTGCGCCAGGATTTAACGGGTGCTTTGCTAGACTCAACACGAACTGAGGTACTGCTGCTCCCCTTACTGAGAACTTGATTAGTGGCTCTACTTTAGGTAACTCCTCTGGCTCAGAGACAATCACAACTAAGTTATTGCAAAGCATGTTTAAGTCTTCAAATCTTGTGCAACACTTGATGATTGGGTTATTTATTAGGTGACTTTAGTCAACTAGCATTTGACACTATCTTTGAAAGAAAAGATGAGCTTTTTGACAGATGTTTTTCTACAACAATAATGAGAAGGTCATTGAAATCTAAAGATCAATCAAGGTTATAAGTTTAAAATTTTAATTCTCAATCAAAATTTTAATCTAATTAGGAATAATGTCATTTGAGTCAAATTTTGAGTGTTTTTCATTTGAGACAAAATTGTGTTGAATTTTTTAATTTTGGAATTTGGTATTCGAGTAAGTTCAATGAAATTTAATTTAGCTTGATGAAATTTGAGTAACTTTAATTGACTTTTGAGTGAGTTTAATGAGATTCAATTGAGTAAATTTTGTTCAAGTTAGATATTAAATTCATAATTATTGACAATTTAATATTATTTAATACTTCAGAGACTCACTGATCAATTGATTCCTTTTGGGATGCCAAAAATAAATTTTATTAATTAGAACATCCTTATACAACACTATGAGTAATATTTTTCATGTAGTGTCCATTAATGGGAAGAGTCCAACATTCATCCTTACAATCTACTAATGGATAAAGGCCCCCATGATATACTTTCTCTATTGCAAACTTGCCTTCTGATACACCTAAAATATATAGTATTTTTAGACATATTTTTATACCTATTTTTGAGATATTGCACTTTAATGGAAGGAAGTTTTGTGTTTTTCTTGCAGATACAGGTAAAAAGGGAGAAAAATGCTTTAAGGAGTGAAAAAGGATCAAATTTGGAGAAAAAAGGTGAAAAATGTGCAAATGAGTTTTCGCGCCTAAGCGCTAGATCTGACGCTTAAGCGCCAGTTAAATAGAGAAGGCCACGCCTAAGCGCAAGAGGTCCCACGCTAAAGCGCCAGTGGTAGTTACTAGATGAGTAAAGTCA
>NW_018246648.1:0-1228 GCF_001263595.1 Phalaenopsis equestris
GCAGTTTTGGATTCTTTAACCATTTTGGTGTACATCTTCTAAGTCATTATATTTTTATTTTTATAATGGGTCTTAGTTAATGTAGGCTTGACAAAATGGATTTGAGCCAGTATTTAACGGGTGGTTTGCTAGACTCAACACGAACTGAGGTACTGCTGCTCCCCTTACTGAGAACTTGATTAGTGGCTCTACTTTAGGTAACTCCTCTGGCTCAGAGACAATCACAACTAAGTTATTGCAAAGCATGTTTAAGTCTTCAAATCTTGTGCAACACTTGATGATTGGGTTATTTATTAGGTGACTTTAGTCAACTAGCATTTGACACTATCTTTGAAAGAAAAGATGAGCTTTTTGACAGACTTTTGACAGATGTTTTTTCTACAACAATAATGAGAAGGTAATTGAAATCTAAAGATCAATCAAGATTATAAGTTTAAAATTTTAATTCTAAATCAAAATTTTAATCTAATTAGGAATAATGTCATTTGAGTCAAATTTTGAGTGTTTTTCAATTAAGACAAAATTGTGTTGAATTTTTTAATTTTGGAATTTGGTATTCGAGTAAGTTCAATGAAATTTAATTTAGCTTGATGAAATTTGAGTAACTTTAATTGACTTTTGAGTGAGTTTAATGAGATTCAATTGAGTAAATTTTGTTCAAGTTAGATATTAAATTCATAATTATTGACAATTTAATATTATTTAAAACTTCAGAGACTCACTCATCAATTGATTCCTTTTGGGATGCCAAAAATAAATTTTATTAATTAGAACATCCTTATACAACACTATGAGTAATATTTTTCATGTAGTGTCCATTAATGGGAAGAGTCCAACATTCATCCTTACAATCTACTAATGGATAAAGGCCCCCATGATATACTTTCTCTATTGCAAACTTGCCTTCTGATACACCTAAAATATATAGTATTTTTAGACATATTTTTATACCTATTTTTGAGATATTGCACTTTAATGGAAGGAAGTTTTGTGTTTTTCTTGCAGATACAGGTAAAAAGGGAGAAAAATGCTTTAAGGAGTGAAAAAGGATCAAATTTGGAGAAAAAAGGTGAAAAATGTGCAAATGAGTTTTCACGCCTAAGCGCTAGATCTGACGCCTAAGCGCTAGATCTGACGCCTAAGCGCTAGTTAAATAGAGAAGGCCACACCTAAGCGCCAGAGGTCCCGCGCTAAAGCGCTAGTGGTAGTTACTAGATGAGTAAAGTCA
>NW_018246649.1:0-1603 GCF_001263595.1 Phalaenopsis equestris
ATGATATTAATATAGTAATAATATTATGTTCAATTCAAATATGTCCCTTAGACCGTCCCAATGAATAGAACTAGATTCAGAGAAAAGGAAAAAGTGAGAGGGTTGCCCCGTCTAGAGGCAAAGAAGGGTGGTCCCAGAGCTCGGCATCCCCTATTATTCCACATAAGTTTGGTTACAAGTGAAAAAGAAAAGGATCAAGCTCCCTAAATAAGAGGGAGAGAGGAAGAGCCTAAGGGACCCCTTTTTCCATGCAAGAGGTCATCTATTTTAAGAGAGAAGAGAGTAGAGAAATTACATGTATGCCCCTATTTAAAGGGGAGCAGCGAGGGGTAATTTAGTCCATAACTGTCTTTGTTGGCGTCGAGTGGCTGTCCGTCTTCCATTACTGTGGACGACCCAAGGTGGCCGACCGAATGAGGTGGCCTGCCGGGTGCGTTTTTGTGGTCGGCCAATAGGGGTCGACGGACTGTAATGACCAACAAGGGTGGTCGACCGAGTGCCTTCATGTGGTTGATTGGTTGGGGTGGTTGGCCGACTTCTTTTTATGTGGTCGACCGACTTGTGGTGGCCAACCAAGGAGGCTGACTGACGGTCTTCTATGACCAGTCTTCGGTGGGCGGTTGGTGGTCCCTCATTTACCTGGCCCTGGTGGTCAGTCGGCTAGGGTGGCTGGCCGGCCAGCTGAAGTGGAGTGGTCGGTCGGCTAGAGGTGGTTAGCCCATGTTGGTCAGCCCGACAAGCATAATTTGTGGCGGCTATCATGATCTGAATGACGATGCCTTCAGCAGTGGCAGATCCTTCAGCTTGTGGAGATCTGTTTTTGGTTATACATGAAATCCCCGAGTTCTTCACTTCTTAGAGGCAATGCTACGACAAGAATGAAAAACTCATTAATTTCAAAAGCATCATTCCATAAGGCCATAGTTAGAAGTAAATTTTGAACAGTCATTCCGCTAGTTTTTCAGTGAATTGATCTTTGGAATTTAATCAGTTAAACTTTTAGATTTTTTAGATAGAAAATTTCTCAACCCAAGTCCACTCCTCATCCATCTTTCTCAGTCATGTAGGAACATCACTCCGGCGGGCCTCACCTTACATCAAGTTTTAAGTGGTGTTGTGGCTGCTCTCATCGGGGTAACCGCCAAGACTTGTTATTGGGATGATTTGCGTCATTTTCGTTGTTAATCTTGTCGCTTCCGGGCAAGGAACCACCTCCATAGTTGTTTCCCCAGTCGAGCTTTGAGATAGTTTTTGGAAGTTTCTTAAAGTTGAGTGAGGGGTTTTGTTTGCTCATCCAAGAGGGGAGACTTAAATCAAGAGGGATAATTTGCTCGTCCTGGACGAGAGGTTTAAATGAGAGAGTTTGGAGTGCTAATCCCGGAGAAGAAACTTAGAGAGAGTCTGCACGTGCACTACACTTTTTAGGATGTTAAATTCAAATATGCTCTTTAGATAGTGCCCAAGGGATAAATCAGGATTCTAAGGGAAGGAGAAATAGAGAGAGAGAGAGAGAGTTGTTTCATCTGGGAAAAAAGTGAGGTGGTCGCCGGGCTTCACGGCCCCTATTATTCCACATAAGTTCTATTACAAGTGAGAAGGAAAG
>NW_018246649.1:1614-2568 GCF_001263595.1 Phalaenopsis equestris
CATGCTCACTACACGAGGAGAGAGTGAGAACCTAAGGGACCCCATTTAATATGCAATGGGTCCTCTATTTATAGAGGAGAGGAGGGAAATTGCATGTATGCTCCTGCTTAAAGGGGAGCAACGAGAGGTAATTTAGTCCATAACAGTCTCTGCCGACGCTAGGTGGCCGGTTCAAGGTGTGATCGTCCGTCTTCCTTTATAGAGTTGGTTTTAAAGAATATGAATGAAAGTAAGGTATTTGGTGAGATAAGATACCAATTAGATTTGGAGAGTTAATATTGGAGTTGATTGATTAATAAATACTTTTAATGAAATTTTATAAAGCAGGCAAATGACCATAAAACATGTCCTCGAATCAATAATAAAAAATAAAACAAATGCTCATAATTTTCATAACTATAGAATAATTAAGCTTGTTTATGGATCAAAATATTGAGAAATAACAAATCATATATAGACAAATTTGAGTTTAGTTAACTTGAGAGACATGAAACAAATGCTGGAATGATATGTTGAAAAATGAATTATTAAAAGATAATGAAAGTGACATTCATTGAAGATAAAATAAATGAAAATAAATCAAAGTTATTTATGCCAGTAAGATCCCCCAAAAAGATGGACAAATAATATAATTTTTAAGCAGTAGAAAAAATAAAAGATAAGTTGGCCTAAAGTCGTGAAACAAGATTGGCAAAATGTAGCACCCAACACTAAACAATGAGGATTCACATGAATGACCCCATAAAGTACGATAAGGTTGATGATGATGATGATGATGATCTATGTAGAAGTTGGTGCCTGTATAAGCATTCAAACTGAAAGCTAAATGACAATCTAGCTATTTAAGAACATTTGAATCCAATACTATTTGAAGTACTTATATTAGGTGTGGCAGCTTTAATCAACATGCCTTGAGAAGCATACCTCTTTTCTTTATCTTATTTCTGAAGCTCC
>NW_018246650.1:0-605 GCF_001263595.1 Phalaenopsis equestris
GACATATTATCATATTGATTATACTTAAATAAATGTATATGTAGTTATTAAATACGTAATTAAAAAATAAAAATGCATGTTAAACTTTAATTTATTCGATAAAATTTTAAGTAATCATTAATTCATATAATTAATAACTAATTAATTATTAATTGCTGAATGTTAAACTATTCTTAATAAATAATTAATTGATTGAATTTTAAATAATAATTTATTAGTTTACTGAATAATTAAATATAAATGCACATAATTACGAATAAAATTTCAATTAAATGTATTGTACATATGCAAATACATGATAATTAAGTGGTACATATGCAAATACACATTGTTGTAATCTGCCCGTTGAAACACATTCAGACCTACTAATTCAAAATAAAAAATTACACAATCTTTATTCCTATAAACTCCCACAACTTTCAAAATGCTGGATTTCTTGAAAAAATATTATCTCAGGAGTACTGATGCATCAACACTCTAATGAGGAGATGCCACATATGCAATGGTCTCATCATAATGTCACGTGGCACATCCTCATTGGAGTACTGATGCATCACTACTCCTGAGGCGATATTTTTTCGGATTTCTTTCTGCGCTCCCCTCTT
>NW_018246651.1:0-3769 GCF_001263595.1 Phalaenopsis equestris
AAGTGAAAATATATTACCACTGGACCAAGTTTTTTTACAGCTCAGATCAACTAAGGGCCCGATTGGGGTGCAGCTTATTTTGTGTTGTGCGTTTTGAAAACGCTGGAAGAGGCGTTTGCTTATTGCGGCACTGCAGCTTATCTTAGTAATTAGTTAATAATTCGTGTTAAACGCAGCTGCGGGTTCAACCTTGCAACCTATGTTTCTTCGTGTATGTATTACGGTGCTGCCCCTCTCGAACCCGTGGCTCCCTCTCTCGCGTCTCATCTGCCCTAGGTGCCTCTTTCCTCTCTCGGTCCCTCTCCCGAACCCTGGGTGCCTCTCTCTCTCGTGCTTCTCTCAAGCCTCTCACGTGTCTCTCTCGCTTTGCTCGAGCCTCTCACGCACTTCTCTTGTGATTGTTTTTCTCCTCTTTCCTCTGCTCACGTAATTCTTGTGCTCATTTTCGATGTAATGACTTTCTTTTTTGCGTTTTTTGGCTTTCTTATTTGCACTTTGTTGTGAAAAGTTTATGATATTAGCAATTTGTGACTTTCTGATTTCTCATTTGCGATTTGAAACTTATAAAAAGAAAATAAAAAAAGTGGAATGGTGTTTTTATCTCCACTGATTTTTTGAGTGAGAATTTGGAGAATGGATGAAAGTATGCTTGTTTTGTATGTAACCAAATGAAATGTTGAATATGAGATGGTCTTCTACACTGCCTTCACTAATTTTTTTAGTGTGAATTTGAAAAATGGATGAAATAGGGTGCTTGATTTGTACATAGCATTGTTTTGGGTGCCCCGTATGTAATTACCTCAATTCAAAACTACATACAATTTTTGTTTTTTTGTTTGAGCGAGAATCTGAAAAATAGATGAAAGAGAGTGCTTAATTTGTAGATTGCAATGTTTCATGTGCCCTGCATGTAATTGCCTCAAATGAAAAATATGGGATAAGGTCTTATCACTATCTTTGATGTTTGAGTGAGAATTTGAAAATGGGATGAAATAGAGTGTTTTATTTGTACATAATTGTTACGGGTGCCCCGTATATAATTACCTCAATTCAAAATTATGGATTTGATGTTTGAGCAAGAATTTGAAAATTTGATGAAAGAGCGTGCTTGATTTATAGATAGCAACACTTCAAATGCCTTGTATGTAATTGTCTAAAATGATAAATATGGGATAGGGTTTTATCACTACCTTTGATGTTTGAGTGAGAATTTGAAATAGATGAAATAGGGTGCTTGATTTGTAGACGGTCATGTTTTCTGCAAATTACATACATGGCACTCAAAACTAATGGTTGTGTTGTGGGCAATGATGGTTGTGTTCTGGGTTTGGTGGTTGTGGTGTTGTGTCTTTTGTCATGATGGTTGTGGGATGTGTGTGGAGGTGTGGTTGAATGGTTATGGTGCGGTGGTTGTGATGTTCTAACTTGTGGTGTGGTAGTTGTGGGTTGTGTGTGGATGTATGGATGTGTGGTTGGGTGGTTGCGGTGTGGTGGTTGTGAGTTGGTGGTTTTGGGTTGGTGGTTGTTTTGTGGGTTGTGGTAGTTGTGCAGTAAGTTGTGGTGGCTTTTTTGTGGGTTCTAGTGAATGTGTTGTGGGTTGGGTGGTTGTGATGTTGTGTCTTGTGGCGTGGTGGTTGTGGGATGTGTGTGGAGGTGTGGTTGGATGGTTATTGTGTGATGGATGTGAGTTATGGTGGTTGTGTTGTGGGTTGGGTGTTTGAGGTTATTAAAGATATGTGGTGTTTAAGGTAATTGTTGATTTGTTTCCTTACAAACAACTTATACTGGAGAAGGGGATGGGCAGTGCAGTATGCTTGTAAAAGGAACGAAGTTTTAATGTGATAGGCTCCAAGGAATGAGAAAAAGTATTTATAAAATAGTTATGACAATTGATTGTGGCTGGAGTTGGTTGTGTGTGGAGGTTGTGGTTGTGTTGCGGAGGTGTGGATTGTGTCAAATATTAATGTTTTGGTTTAATGTTGTGTTGTGGACGTTGGCTCATGTGTGGGTTGTGGTTGCTTTCAAATATGAATATTTTTTTTATTTGTGCTAGTTACGCAATGGTTAAGACTAAAGAAGTCGGTTCTTTTGGATGACCTATTGGTCTTTCTTGGTTGGTGTCACATTTGAAATACTAATGAAGGCAACCAAGTTCCTCTCTTCTTTTTAATGTTACAGTTTTTTAGGTTCTTCTGAATGGTCCTTTTTTATAATATGCATATGTGACACACACGAGCTTGGTATTACTTGGGTTAAAGACAACCAAAAATTTTTTTTTACAATATTTGTTGTTTTCTTGTAGTGACAGATTAGTTGGTTGGTATACCAAGTTTTCTAAAATCTCACGCCTGCACAAAACTATATTTAATTACTTCTTTTATCAATTTCGACTTGTTTATTTTATACAGTTCATGTTTATTTCATTTCTTTGTATATTTAATATTAATTATTTGGATTTTTTATGATGTTTCTTAGTGTTTTTTTTTTCTTTTAGTGGGTTTGAGAGGACCATGATGAGACATGAGATCTTAAGGGTTCTTTTAGATGAAATGATTGTCAATATTGGTCGGTGTCACATGTGAAATTACATTGAAGGCAACCAAGTTCCGCTCTTTTTTTTCGGCAGTATTGTTTCTAAGGTTCTTCTGTATGGCCTTTTTTGGTAATATGCATATGTAACACACACGAGTTTAGTATTACGTGAATTAAAAGCAATCAAGAACCATTTTTTTGACAAGTTACGTTGTCTTCTTGTAGTGGCAGATTCATTGGTTGGTATACTGAGTTATCTAAGAGATCACGCCTACTTAATTAATTGTTTCTGAAGAAAATTTTTACTTTTGTTATGACTAATGGATTGTCTTTTAAAGCATTTAGGAAAGATGAGTTTGATGATTTCTAGTACCTCCCGAAGATTGTTGTACCACTATGGACTTCAGAGTTCCCTATTGACGTCACGTCAGGCACATAGCTACGGGAGATAGTTATGCATGTGCCTGCGGAGAATCACGGAGAGTGTGACTTCTTCTGATTGGCAAACAAGCTGGCAGAGTCCACCGTCGAGAGTGATCAGAAATAGATAGTATCCCTAAGGATAGCTTGGCTCATGAAATACGTCGTCTCCATTTTAAAAATAATAATAAATGTTATTTTATTAGTTTTTTCTTTATCTTAGTAATGATGATACTCAATGTTAAGTGAGGTGTAAATCATACTTATTTCATTGTTATAGAGTAATTTTTTTTTTGTTTCTAAAATATCAAATGTATTGTTATGATAGTTTTGTTGCAAATAACATTACTACGCACGAGCAAAATAATCATTTGTCCTGAAACAGATGTTTTTCAAACAGCAATAAACAAACAGTCAGTCAACTTATCGCAACAGCTTTTGCACATCAACTTTCAGTGACAGCTGTTGCGCAGCAGCTTATTAATAAGTTGCAGCTGCCACAAACTGACCCTAATACACAAAATTCCAATAATTTTTTTTTTCTTGATACAATATTAATTAAATGCTGCAATAAATCAATGGAATTACACACTTTTCTTAAGCCGTGAATTCTGAGTTGTTGCAATTAACTGTTTATTATGATTCAGAATGGGCATGCTACAACAGCATATTGAATTTTAAAAAAATCTTAGACTGATAAAAATCTGAATAATCCAAAATGAGGCAAAGTCTACCGCACGCTTTTGCTATTTTAGCCTATGCCCATTAGACTGATAAAAATTTGAATAATCCAAAATGAGGCAAAGTCTACCGCACG
>NW_018246652.1:0-742 GCF_001263595.1 Phalaenopsis equestris
GGTGGGTTTTTCCCGAGAGTCCGGATAAAATTAATTCAGAGGCGCTCCGACGGTGCCCTTGACCCTGCCGACAGCGAGACCGGCGAATTGCAGTTACTTGGGTTCAAATGGCAGTTTTTGGCGCGTTTTTGGGCGGGAATTGTCTTTTTAAACTAAAAAATTCAATTTCTAGTTCATATTTTCCCTCCAAAAATGAAATGAAACTCCACAAATTTCATTCTTATGCCATCCAATTCCCCTGATAATCCTAGAATACGAGTTTTCAATCGGTGAAAGTTTATTAGTGTGGAAGACGCAGTGAATCTTCAACAAGTTTCTGACGAAGAAAAAATTGATCAAAGAACGAGGATTCATAAATCACAGATTAAATAATCCCATGACAGATATTGAAGAAACGATTGTACGACGAAGATGGGAAGTGTTGTGCTACACTATCGCCGTCGTGGTTTGTTCAGTGGGGGAAAAATTTACATGGAATCAACCGAGTTGTTTATGTGCGAGGAAGATGGATTACTTTCACTTCTGCATGGATCAACGAATTATATATGATTGAGAATGTTCCTGTCTACCACTATTCTAATTTCATCCTAACGAGAAACTAGATGAATGAAATTTACCAATATTTAATAGACGAAACTGACGATTGGGAAACAAGAGAAAACGGGTACGTTAGTTTTTCTGCAATACTCTTAAATCTCGTTTCGAAGCATTGGCACTTTTTCATTTCTGCAAAACTGTTACC
>NW_018246653.1:0-495 GCF_001263595.1 Phalaenopsis equestris
TCTATTATGAGGATACCCTATCTTTTGACACCTTTAACTTTGTATACCCTTATACTTTGCTGTTTCTTGAACAATATGACTTTTTGGGTCGGCTCATTTATGAGAGTATCTGGTCTTTAGACTGCCTTGGGTCATGCCTCTACGGTGTCTGAACTCATTCATAGGTTATGCCTTTACGACCTCTAAACCTATTTTCATGGTCATGCCTCTACAGCCCCTGAACCACTGTGTTTGCTCATGCTTTCACAGTCTCTAAACCACCCTTCTAGGTTAGCTATATTATATAGTCACTGATAGATCGCCATATCTGAGGGATTTGGATTAAAATATACTCAATTTGGGGATTTGGATTAAAAAGGAGCAAAAAGGTTTAAATTTAGAGCAGAAAAGGCAAAGAAGTGCTCTAATGCGGAACAGTGCCAGTACACCTGTCTGGAGCCTGACCAATGCCGAATGAGGCAAAATGATATTGATTTTCTTTATATATGTTAATGT
>NW_018246654.1:0-1497 GCF_001263595.1 Phalaenopsis equestris
CCTCCACAAACTATCTCAAGATATTTACAGGACTCCCCATTTTCAAGCACGCTTCTAAAAGTCTCAACTTCTTTCTTTTATAATTTTCCAAGAGGTGTCTTGATAACTATTCAAAATGTGACCAAATTTGATGTATTCTCTAAGGGATGCCTCCTTTCACAAGTCTTTTAACCATGTTTTTGTTTCTAGAGGTCATAACCACCCACTTTAGCCAATAGGTGCCTCAAATGTCCCTTACAAATTTTGTAAAATGGATTAACCAGTCAAATAACTACCTCTGGCGCTTAAGCACGGTCTGGCATTAAGCGCGGGGCCTCTGGTACTTAGGCGAGGCCTTCTCTGTTTAACCGGCACTTAGGTGCCGTATTTGGCATTTAAGTGCCAAATCAGATCATCGGAGGTGGTTGAAGATTAATAGAAGTTGTTGGACATCAATGATATTTGGTGGTTGGTGCTGGAGCAACTACATAATTGGTGTTGCACAATAAAAGGTCAAGGCTTCATGCAGACTTTTGTCTAATTTTAGAAAAGCTAGCAATAAATAATGTATGTGGCCGTTAGAATGGAACTATATAATTGTGAGGCTATTGTTTAAATTGGGAAAAATTGATACTTCATTGTATTTGATACTTCATCAACAATTTTATCACTTGGTATGGATCTCGAGCACTCAAAAATTTGCAATCTTCCATTAAAAATCATCAAGAACACTTATTTATGCAACTTTCAGTTAAACTGACCAGCTCGAAGTGATGGACCCAATAATACTGAAATTAGTCCAATCATAGTCAAACCAAGCCCAGATTAAGTCATAATTTCAATTTTAGAAGCTATAATGGATAATTGGAGCATCTAATAGATTCCAAATCTGGCAAGCTTATTGTCAAAACGAGCACCTCGATGAGAGGAATCTAATGAGCCTAAGGTCACTCAATTATAAAACTATTAAGGCATGCCAAATTTGGGAAGGTTTAAATTTGAAATTATAAATTTACTAGGAAATTCACAGAAACTAAATCACTGTCACTAATTTCGAATGTTGAAATATTAACCAAACTAAATTACTTAATTATTAGCAAAACAAAAATGCAAATTTTGAGTAATAATTACTAATCTACTAACTATGTTTTTTGTAATGAAGATTTCTTATGTGAAAAAGCATCCTTCCCACGACATTGAAATTCTGGTGAAATGAGTGAGATAAATGTTTATAATATGTAATGTGCCAAATAGGAGCAATTTTAATTTTCTACCCTGATACAATGCATAGAAAATCATTGCCTAATCCCAGTTTTAGTCCTTAAATCCGTGGCTAGGCTAGGAGGATACTTGCTCCCACTCCAGAGCTCCCACTTCCTATCACTTGAATGCTAACTCTCGCTTTAGTTTTTAAACACTAAGGCCGAATTAGGGATTTTAGTCTGTCCCCCTAAAAATTCTCCAATTCTACTATTCTCCAATGCTACACCCAACAAAGTATATTTCCTTATTTATTTA
>NW_018246655.1:0-1498 GCF_001263595.1 Phalaenopsis equestris
TGGAGTCATTCAAATTGATTTTGGGGACATTTGAATTGATTTGAATGTTTTGGGACAATTTGGGTCACCAAGGGTATTTTTTGTAATTTTGGCCAAATGAGGGGTATTTTGGTAATTTTGAAAATTTTGGAATGTTTTGGGCAATTTGGATAGTTTCAAATGGTTTGAAATGACTTTTGAACAAATTGGGGTATTTTGGGTAATTTTGAAAATTTTGGCCAATTTTGGGATTTCAAGGGTAATTTGGTAATTTTGGATAGATTTGGGAGCAAAAGGCTAAGTTGAATATTTTGGTAAAATTGATGTGCCAACCACCCTACTTGAGCCATAGACCAATAAAATTTTCTACTTTGGGTCCATGTATTGGTCTTTGCTAAACCATAGCCTAGGGCTAGTGGGTATAGGGGACCATCTACATGAGTCTCCTAAAGGGTTAAGGCATCAAAGTTAAGCATAAAATAGTGAGTGGAAGTGTAATGTGCAAGTGTGTGTGTGAGACCAACCAAGACCACACCATCAGAGGGTTAAGCTTAAGGCCAATTAATCCTATGGGGACTCTCCTTGAGCTCCCCATATTGATCCCACCTACTAAGTGCTAGAGATTATGACCAATATGTGGAACTTCAAGTTAAGCTAAGATGAGTTTAGAAATTCAAACGGTGAGGGTTCCTTTCGTAGTCCTTTAGGAATAGTCAATAGAAAAGTCCTATGGCTAGACCTTAGGTTACTAAAGAGGAAAAACTAGCCTCAACGAAATGTGAGGTCAACAATTTATGTATAGAATTACTGTCTACCATTCTCATGATTTCCTAACTGTTTGACAATGAAGCCGATAATATCAGTGCACGTATCTCATTGTCAAAATCAATTTTGATAGACGACAATTGATTTGTGATGGTATTGAAATCATTCAGATGTTGAGCAACATACAGACCATCTTCCATCTTCAAGTTAAATACCTATTTCATCAAGTGCAATTCGACCATCTTCAAGTTAAATACCTATTTCATCAAGTGCACATTGTTATTCGCTGATGGCTTCTCATACAAAACTAATAAAGCCACATATAGATCTGCAGTAGTATTTCCCTTAATGACATTATGGGCAACGGTTCTTGATAGGGTTAATCAAACAACCATTAAAACATGTCGATCCAACAGATTCCAATCAGCCCTATCGATTTTCTCTGATAGCTTTCCCAGTAACGGAAGATGAAGTTTCTTCACATTGATGTTGTCCTCTGTCTGCATACCCCAATAACCAAAATATGTGTCATTAAATATGTGTCATTAAACTTCTCGATTCTCGATCCCTAATGCCATCACTTATTCTCCAACCATCAATTTCCTCAAATCGGAACTAAGGCTCTGATACCAATTGTTGAGAAAAACAAAGGAAATGAAGAAAAAATTGGAACGAGAAATTCGCAAAAAAGAAAACAGCAGAACACACAGATTTACGTGTTTTAGCAAACTGCCTACATTCACGGAGCTGCAAA
>NW_018246656.1:0-487 GCF_001263595.1 Phalaenopsis equestris
TATTATGCTAGTGCATTATATTTAAGTTTGTTAATTATTTGATCTGAAGCTAAGCTGAGGCAGGCTCGAAATCGGCTTGAATAGATTTAGCATAGCTCGTTATATTCGATTTCGAACAGAGCCTGCAGGAAATTGACTTAAACTCAAAATCGGCTCAATCCAACTCAAAATAAAACTAATTTGTTCATATTGAATTATTTTGATATGTTCCATCTCAAACTTGGCTAAAAATTAGCTCATGAGTTGTTATATTCAATTTTACTTAGCATTATACATATTTTATTAAATAAAAAATAATACAAGCTAATCTCGAGTCAGTTCGAGCAGATTCAATTATGTCCCAAAATCAGCTAAAAAAAATTGATCCAAAGTTTCAGCTCATAGCTCAACTCATTTATTTTAATTTGATTTTAATTGGAGCAAAAAAAATCGGATCAATTTTCGAGCAATTGAAGATCTTTGAGCTAAATTCACAACCCTAATTATA